>NW_021832420.1:37500-60830 GCF_006345805.1 Octopus sinensis | reverse complement strand
CCCATGCTGGTGGCATGTAAAAAAACACCCACTACACTCTCAGAGTTGTTAGGAAGGGCATCCAGCTGTAGGAGCCTTGCCAGATCAGACTGGAGCCTGGTGCAGCCTACTGACTTGCCAGTCACTCAATCAAACCGTCTAACCCATACCAGCATGGAAAACGGACGTTAAATGATAATGATGATGATTTGCGCATGCTGCTGTGAAGTGAAACTGAATACAAGGCCTCATGGTGGGAAAGGAGGCTTCTTACCGACACAACCGGTTATATATATGGTTGTATCTCTTTTACTCTTTTACTTGTTTCAGTCATTTGACTGTGGCCATGCTGGAGCACCACCTTTAGTCGAGCAAATCGATCCCAGGACTTATTCTTTGGAAGCCTAGTACTTATTCTATCAGTCTCTTTTGCCAAACTGCTAAGTTGGCTGTCAAGCAATGCTGGGAGGGGGGGGGGGCAAACACAGACACACAAACATACATACACACACACACATATATATACTCTATATTCTTTTACTTGTTTCAGTCATTTGGCTGTGGCCATGCTGGAGCACCGACTTTAGTCGAGCAAATCGACCCCAGGACTTATTCTTTGGAAGCCTAGTACTTATTCTATCGGCCTCTTTTGCCGAACCACTAAGTTAAGTTACGGGAACGTAAACACACCAACATTAGTTGTCAAGCAATGCTGGGGGGACAAACACAGGCACACATAGACACACACACATATATATATATGTATATATAATATGCGACAGGCTTCTTTTCGGTTTCCGTCTACCAAATCCACTCACAAGCTTTTGGTTGGCCCGAGGCTATAGTAGAAGACACCTGCCCAAGGTGCTACGCAGTGGGAATGAACCCGGGAACCATGTGGTTGGTAAGCAAGCTACTTACCACACAGCCACTCCTGCGCCTATATGTATTTTTCATTAAATATATGTATGTATATTTCATTAAAACAACCCCTTTAAATACACTTTGTTGCAAGTATTTAAACCTATAAAACTGAACATTTGTCATCTATGGATTTTCCATGGGTATCCCCCCACCCCCACCGACACACTATTTTTTCAAACTGCTCTTACATCTTATCAAATACATAAGATATATCTTTATTCCTAATTATGTGTTGTTTATATCATAATTAAATGAATTAACGATTCACTGTAATCAATAAGCACAACAACAAAAAACACAAAAAAACCCCCATCACTTTCTCCTCCTCTTCCTCTTCATCATCATCACCACCCGAGATTATTTTGAACCATACCATCTTCTAATGTCATCTATTGTTCTCATTCACATTTACTTATCAAGCTGCAATTGTCTATTGAAAACATTCAATAGTCCTTCATTGATACAACACGCTGCCATTTCTGGCAACCGATTTATCTCAATAAACCAACCGACCAACCAACAAACAAACAAACCAACCAGCCAACCAACCAGTGAAGCAATCAACAAGATCAATAGATTGATTGGGAAATCATTTGCATCAGCAATTAGCTACTGTTACACTAATGAATCAGTTGAGAGTAATTTTAATTTTTGGTTCGATTTCAATACTGCTAAATATTCATCAGTTATTTAATCAATGTATTATTATTATTATCATTATTATTATTGTTATTATTTTTCCCTTCTTTCTTCAAATTTTCTTGTTTCTCGCCGAGTGTTTTCCGTACACCTAGGGCAGAGAAGCTCATTGTATGCATTCCCAGATTACACATGCAAATTCACAGGTAAAATATGTATTTAAAAAAATAGATAAATAAATAAATTCATGGATGGATGTTGTTTTCACAGCGATAGTGCTCTTCTCAGTACATGAGCCGTTTCAGTTAACACAATTTTTTGCACTTCCTGTAGGGATGGTAAGCCTGGTATCATTTTCAAATAGGTTTCAGTACCTTATTATAATTATTATTATTATTATTATTATTATTATTATTATTGAGTGAGAGAGCAGTGCATGCCATCAAAGTGACATTGGGGCAAAATATACGAAGCCCAGTATACCCATCATGACTACTCACCTGATAAGGATACACCAGGTACATTCTTTACAACCATATGTGCATGACATGGTGATCTCATATCAAGATATACAGTATATGACCTTGCAGGTGTGGCCCAGTTAGAATTTTCTCCAGGGTAAGTAGTCCATCCCACTCAAAAGGTCCCTGAATAAGGGTTGTTTCCAGAGGTGAATTATTCAATTTCCAAAGAATTTCTCTCAACACATGGCTATGATGCTCCCCCACTACTTCTCTGCCCATATCATCAGCCACTAAGGGACATTCTCAAGTGGCTAAGGGCAAACAATTGACAAGTAAATCTGTGGTATTGAGCAGAATATTTGCAATAGACAATGTAGCTAAGATCAGAAGCCATGAGAGCTACTGCCTGGTACTGCATCAGGGCAATTATTATTATTATTATTATTATTATTATTATTATTATTATTATTATTATTATTATTATTCAGCTTTGCCTTTCACCCTTTCAGGGTCAATAAATTAAGTACCAGTGAAATACTGGGGTCGATGACTAGTCACCTCCACCAAATTTCAGGCTAGTGCCTTTAGTAGAAACGATTATTATTATTATTGTTGTTGTTGTTGCTGTGTTTTTTGTGTTGTTGTTGTTATCACCATCATCATCATTATTATTATTATTATTATTATTATTATTATTATTATTATTATTATTATTATTATTATTATTATTATTATTATATTCTGCCAAGGTCAGCTTTCCTTTCATCCTTTCAGGGTCAATAAATTAAGTACCAGTGAAATACTGGGGTCGATGACTAGTCACCTCCCACCAAATTTCAGGCCTAGTGCCTTTAGTAGAAACGATTATTATTATTATTGTTGTTGTTGTTGCTGTTGTTTTTGTTGTTGTTGTTGTTATCACCATCATCATCATCATTATTATTATTATTATTATTATTATTTATTATTATTATTATTATTATCATCATCATCATTTTTTATTCACTTAACTTCAGATTACTCTACGTCATATCTTAGCTCTAGCCCGCAGATTAGAGAAGCAACACTTTCCTCAACACAAGAGCTGTTCTACGTATTGCTGCCATCTGAATATTTCCTAAGAAGTTTGGTATTTGCATTTTTGGGTACCAGAATGTTGCTCTCTTTGACATGACCCCAAGTGCACCAATCACAGTAGGTACCACACTCACTTTTGAAGCACTATAAATTCTTTTCACTTCCATCATCATCATCATCATCATCATTATTATTAAGGTGGCGAGCTGGCAGAATCATTAGCTGACTGGATGAAATACTTAGTGGTATTTCACCTGTCGCTACGTTCTGAGTTCAAATTCTGCCGAGGTCAACTTTGCCTTTCATCCATTTAGTGTTGATAAATTAAGCACCAGTTGAGTACTGGGGTCGATGTGATTGACTGTCTCCCTTCCCACAAAATCCAGGCCATGTGCCTATAGTAGAAAGGATTATTATTAAGGTGGCAAGCTGGAAGAACCATTAACATGCAGGGCAAAATACATAGCGACATTCCATCCGTCTTTATGATCTGAGTTCAAATTACACTGAGGTCGACTTTGCCTTTCATTTTTTCAGGGTCAATAAACTAAGTACCAGTGAAAGATTGGTGTCAATGTCATCAACTAGACTCTTCTCACCTAATTTCAGGCCTTGTGCCTATAGTAGAAAGGATTGTTATTATTATTATTATTATTATTATTATTATTATTATTCGAGCTGGCAGAAACGACTTTTCATCCTTTCGGGGTCGATTAAATAAGTACCAATACAAGTAATCATCATCATCATCATCATTGTTGTTGTCATCATTTAACGTCCACTTCCCATGCTGGCATGGAGTGGATGGTTTGACTGAGAACTGGTGAGCCAGAAGGCTGCACCAGGCTCAATCTGATCAGGCAAAGTTTCTACAGCTGGATGCCCCGCCTAACGCCAATAAGAATAAAAGTAATAATAATAATAATAACAATAATAATTGCATCTCCTGTATCTACATTCTATCCTGATTTGCTTATTTATTTCCAAGTAAATAGAGTGGCTGTGCAGTAAGTAGCTTGCTTATGAACCACATGGTTCTGGGTTCAGTCCCACTGTGTGGCAACTTGAGCAAGTGTCTTCTACTATAACCTCAGGCCAACCAAAGCCTTGTGAGTGAATTACGTAGATGGAAACTGAAAGAAGCCTGTCGTATATACGTATATATATATATGTATGTATGCATATATGTATGTATGCATGTATGTATGTATGTGTGTGTATATGTTTGTGTGTGTGTGCCCCGCAACATCGCTTGACATCGATGCTGATGTGTTTAGCTGTTCGGCATAAGAGACCGATAGAATAAGTACTAGGCTTCCAAAGAATAAGTCCTGGGGTTGATTTGCTCGACTAAAGGCAGTGCTCCAGTATAGCCACAGTCAAATGACTGAAACAAGTAAAAGAGTAAAAAGAGAGAGAGAGAGAGAGTTAAATATAATCCTCAAGTCACGTAGAGTTATCTGCTCTTGTATAGATGCAATGCTCTGTTTGATTTCTTCACCTAATACAATTCTTGTTTATGGTATCTTCCTTTCATCTCATCTGCTCTGTTCTCTCTCTTTCTGCCAACACATCAAATTCTCAGTGAGTGTAGTAACAGTCTGAAAAATATTCTCTCAATTTTAGAAATTTTTTTTTCATTGTGTTAATCTTCAAACTGTGAAATTTATTACAGTGAATGAATAAGCTCAGCTTTTAATTAACATACACGCATTAATGCACACAAATGCACATGTATATAATCAGCATCAAGTGTGTGTGTGTGTATCATGTGTGTGTGTGTGTGTGTATACATATATATATATATATACATACATTATATATATATATATACATTATATATATACACCACATATATATAGGATTATATATACACACACACACATACACACACATATATATATATATATAATCACACACACAACACACACACATATATATATATATATATATAATATATATATATATATATAAATATATATATATATATATATATAATCACACACACACACACACACATATATATATATATACATATATATAAATAAATATATATAAATAAATACCTGACAACTGATGCTGGTGTGTTTACATCCCCCATAACTTAGCGCTTTGGCAAAAGAGAACGATAGAATAAGTACTAAGCTTACAAAGAACAAGTCCTGGGGTCGATTTGCTCGACTAAAGGCGGTGCTCCAGCATGGCCACAGTCAAATGAGTAAAAGAGAGTAAGTCATCACTGGTGAAGAGAGTTGGGTCCGCAGAGTATCGGACAGAGTGAGTGGGTCATATATATATATACTTATAACTACATGAATAACCCCACCACCACCACCACCACCACCACCACCACCAACGCCACCACATAACCATCGCTTCACAGGAATTACCCATCATTAGTATTACAACGAAAGCAATAACAACAACTAGCAGCTGAAGAACAACAGTAGCTGCATTCAAGTGCACAATGAGGAAATGCTGAGGCATGCATAACGTCGAGTATTAGCAAAGATTAGTAAATATTTCATTGATGTGGCTGTTTGATTTACCAGATTCTGATCAATACTTTGCAGAGAAATGTGAATGCATTGTAGCTCTGATTTACAATAAACTACATGTATATACACAGACACAAATGAGTGCATGTACGCTAAATCTTCATCATCATCATCATCATCATCATCATCATCATTAGTTAACATTCGCTTTCCATGCTGGTATGGGTTGGATGGTTTGACAGGAGCTGGCCAGGCAGAAGACTGCACCAGGCTTCACTCTCTTTTACTTGTTTCAGTCATTTGGCTGCGGCCATGCTGGAGCACTGCCTTTAGTCGAGCAAATCGACCCCAGGACTTATTCATTGTAAGCCTAGTACTTATTCTATCGGTCTCTTTTGCCGAACCGCTAAGTTACGGGGGATGCAAACACACCAGCATCAGTTGTCAAGCGATGCTGGGGGATACAAACACAGACACACATACATATATATGAAGGGCTTCTTTTAATTTCCGTCTACAAAAGCCACTCACAAGGCATTGGTCAGCCAAGGCTATAGTAGAAGACACTTGCCCAAGGTGCCACGCAGTGGGACTGACCTAGGTACCATGTGGTTGGTAAGCAAGCTACTTACCATACAGCCACTCCTGTGCCTATGTCTGTTTTGGCATGTTTTTGTTTTTGTTTTGGTTTTTTCCTAGATCGATCAGGAAGGTATGATAGATAACTGAAAAGGGAAACTGAAAACCCAAGTCTTAAAATGGTACTGTACCAATGTTTAGTCATGGACAGAACTCAATACAGTGACAGTGAGCAGGGATAGATGGAGAAAATTTGTTCATGGTGATTCATACTCTGCTGCAAGCAGGAATAATTATTAATTGATGGTATCACACACGATGATGGAACCAGCAGAAAATTTGTCAAAGAGCATGGAGATAATATAGAGAAGGTGAAAATGTCTTCATCAATATTGCATTGCATTTGTCTTTTGCAGAGAGACCAAACTGAAGGAAGGGACTAAATCATTTTTTTATCTTTTAATTTTTTTCAGTCATTAGACTGTGGCCATGCTGGGGCACTGACTCAAAGGGTTTTAGGCAAACAAATTGACCTCAGTTCTATGTTTAAGAGATGAGGAATTATGTACATTATCAGTCTCTTTTGCTGAACCGCTAAGTTATGGGGACGTAAGCACACCAGCATTGGTTGTCAAGTGATGTTGGGGGGACAAACACAGACATACAAACAAATACACACACATATACACAAACACACACACACACACACACACACACACATATATATATATATATATATATATATATATATATTTTATATATATATATATATATATATACAATGGGTTTCTTTCAGTTTCTGTCAACCATATCCACTCACAAGTCTTTAGTCGGTCCAAGGCTATAGTAGAAGACATTTGCCCAAGGTGCCATGCAGTGGGACTGAACCCGGTACCATGTAGTTCGTAAGCAAGCTACTTACCACACACCCACTCCTATGCTTACAAACTATATATTTTTTCTTCACTCGTTTATTTCTGTTCTTATTTTATTATTGTAACTCATGCCCATTATCTGGGAATTTTTCTTCACACATCTCTGACCTCTTCTGTGATACTTTTCGTTTCTGTGCGTGTCCTTGCTCAACTTACTCCAGAGAAGAACAGAATGGAGTAAATGGAGCAAGAACCCACGTGTAAACAAAAAGTGTTGCTGAAGAGGTCACAGGGGTGTGACAAAAATATTTCTAGACAATGGAGTTGAAATAATAAAATATGAAGTGATAAACAAGTGAAGAAAAAATATATAGCATGTGTGTTTATTTGGCAAAAATAAAAAAATTAAATAAAATGACCATCTCAATATACAAGAGTTGATGGTGTGTATACATACATACATATATACAAGTATATATGTAAGTATGTATGTATGTATGCATGTATGTATGTATGTATGTATGTACGTACGTATGTATGTATGTATGTATGTATGTATGTATGTATGTATGTATGTATGCATGCATGCATGTATGTATGTACGTACGTACGTATCTATGTATGTTGTATGTATGTATGTATGTATGTATGTATGTATGTATGTATGTATGTACGTATGTATGTATGTATGTATGTATGTATGTATGTATGTAAGTATGTATGTATGTGTGTATACACACCATCAACTCTTGTATTTCAAGTTCTAGGGCTCATGGGGCCAGTTACCATGTTTCCATGGTGCATAAGTGACGAGGCCCAGGATTGGCTGTGTGGTAAGTGGCTTGCTTACCAGCCACATGGTTCTAGGTTCAGTCCCACTGCATGGCAACTTGGGCAAGTGTCTTCTACTATAGCCTCGAGCTGACCAAAAGCCTTGTGAGTGGATTTGGTTGATGGAAACTGAAAGCCCATCATGTGTATGTATATATGTATGTATGTATGCATGCATGCATGCATGTGTGTATATGTATGCATGTGTGTTTGAGTATCTGTGTTTGTGCCCACCTCCACCACCACCACCACCACCATTTGACAACTGATGCTGGTGTGTTTACATTCCCATAACTCAGTGGTTCAGCAAATGTGACCGATAAAATAAGTACTAGGCCAACAAAGAATAAGTCCTAGGGTTGATTTACTCGACTAAAGGAGGTGCTCCAGCATGGCCACAGTCAAATGACTGAAACAAATAAAAGAACAAAAGAATAAAGCTCACAGGATTTCCCCTGAATGAGATTCCAGTCCATTCCAGGTTTATTCATTTACAGATGAGTGGACTGAGGCAATGTAAAGAAAATAAAGTATATTTTGTTCAATAACACAACACTCCACCTGAATCGAAACTATGAACTAGTGATTGTGAGTGAAATACCCTAACCACTAGGCCACTTTGTCCAAATGCAAACCATCTAATTTAGCACTGTTTCAATTCTGTCTAATTAGTACCCCTCATTCATTGGACAATGAACTTTGCTTGCGAAGACCTATTCAGGAAAGTGTAAACAAATCAAAATCACTGATGTGTCCGATGACAGTACCACCTGATTGGCACTCTTGCCAGTGGAACGTTAGAAGCACATCCAAGTGTTATCGTTGCCAGGGCCATCGATTGGCTCCTGTGCCAGTGACATGTGTACAGCGCCATTCGATCATTGCCAGCGTCGCCTTATTGGCACATGAAAGACAACATTTGAGCGTGGTTGTTGCCAGTACCGCCGGACAGGCTCCCATTCAGGTAGCTTGTAAAAAACACCTTTTGAGCATGGTCATTGTCAGAACCGCCTGACTGGCCCTTGTGCCATGACACATAAAAGCACCCACTACACTCACGGAGTGGTTAGTGTTAGGAAGGGCATCCATCCGTAGAAACATTGCAAGATCAGATTGAGACTGGTACAGCCTCTAGCTTATATTTATAAGGGAGGATGCTTGGCCAGTGGTTAGGATGTTGCACTCACGAGATCATGGTTTCAATTCCTGGACCAGGTGGAGCGTTGTGTTCTGAAGCAAAACACTTCATCTCAGATTGCTGTGCAATTACTTCGACACCTGACATCTGGTACACCAAGCACCTGTTCAGGCAACATCAATTTGATTGAGGAAGTGAGCTAATGTATGGCACAATCATTTGATCGCTGCAAAAAAATCATTTGTGCGGGTCATTTGGCAAACTCGAGTGAGTCCATCATATATATATATATATATATGTATATATATATATATATATATCATCATCATCACATCATCATATATATATATATATATATATATATATATATATATACACACATATATATATACACACACAGATAGACAGACAGACACACACACACACACGCACACACACACGCACACACATACACACACACACACACACACACACACACACACACACATATATAAATTTAAATAATAAGGGTGAAAACTTGAATATTGATTTGATTAATATCAATTTAAAACCAGTGGTCAAGCATATAGAAAAATCTAAAGATTCAGAAAAATTATATTACATACATATAAGAGGGATGACCCCATATGATCTGACCACTAAGAAAAGATTGTTCTCAAGAAAATTCAGCAAACGTCAGAACATTCTGGCATTTGCTGAATTTTCTTGAGAACAATCTTTTCTTAATGGTCAGACCATATGGGATCTACATCTAGCATAATGGATGTCCACTTAGTGGTCATCCCTCTTATACATACATACATACATACATACATATATATATATGTTAAGGCAGCGGGCTGGTAGAAATGTTAGCATGCCATGCAAAATGCTTAGCAGTATTTCGTCTGTCATTATGTTCTGAGTGCAAATTCCGCTGTAGTGAACTCTGCCTTTCATCCTTTTGGAGTCATAAATTAAGTACCAGTTGCATATTGGGGTCAATCTAATTGACTGGCCCTCTCTCCAAAAATTTTGGACCTTGTGCCTAGAGTAGAAAAGTACAAATATAGGAAGGGCATCCAGCTGTAGAAAGACTGCCAGATCAGACTGGTGCCTGGTGCAGCCTCCTGGCTTCCCAGACCCCGGTCGAACCGTCCAACCCGTGCTAGCATGGAAAACGGACATTAAACGATGATGATGATGATGATGATGATATATATATATATATATATACAGGCAATGCATGCTCAAAAGCCTCTGCCGAAGGTTGGGTCCTGGTTGTATTTTGGGACTGAAGACAAGGAGGTGGGTTTGGATTACACAGTTCAATGTTTGCTTTGTGTCCTTGTTCTATTCGTGGGGGGGGGCACTGTTGGTGTATCTTCACCAGGAAGGGCAGTGTTGTGCTTGTATTTCCCAGGTGTTGATGTTGATCTCCAGCGACGCTTCAAATGCGTCCTTGAAGCTCTTTCTCTGTCCACCTCGTGTGCACTTGCCTTCTGCAATTCTGTCTGTCTACCAGTCCATCTTTCTGCATAAATACCTACTTATCTATTTTCCATTATGTCTGTCTGCCAATCTATTTTTATCTATAAGTAGGCTATTCGAAAACATACACATACACGTGAGTATATGTGTGTGTGCATGAATATGTGCATAATTATCTGTATATATATATATATATATATATATATATATATATAGAGAGAGAGAGAGAGAGAGAGAGGGAGAGAGAGAGAGAGATCGTTATCTGTGTTGCTTTACTAGCACTTGTGCTGGTGGCACGTGCAAAAAACATTTGAGCGAGGTCGTTGCCAGTGCCGCCGGACTGACTCCTATGCAGGTGGAACATAAAAAGCACCATTTGAGCGTGGCTGTTGCCAGTACCACCTGACTGGCCCTCGTGCCGGTGGCACGTAAAACCACTCACTACACTCTCGGAGTGGTTGGCGTTAGGAAGGACATCCAGCTGTGGAAACTCTGCCAGATCAGATTGGAGCCTGACACAGCCATCTGGTTCGCCAGACCTCAGTCAAATCATCCAACCCATTGCTAGCATGGAAAGCAGATGTTAAACAAAGGTGATGATGATGATATATATACACACACACACACACACATATATATATACATATATATATATACCTATAAAATGGTAAGCTTACCTATATATATAAATATATATATATGTTTACATTTATGTGTTTACTCCGGTATATATATATATATATATATATATATATATAAAATATTATTAGAGACAAAACCACTATTTTGCAAACAAACAAGGAAAGACTTAATCAATACATAAAATTTTAATAAATAGTCAAAAAAACCGCCACTACAATTGTTTCTTGTCTTGATCGACAATCTTCAGGTGGACTTCCAATAAGTCAGTTTCAAGAAACTGACTTATTGGAAGTCCACCTGAAGATTGTCGATCAAGACAAGAAACAATTGTAGTGGCGGTTTTTTTGACTATTTATTAAAATTTTATGTATTGATTAAGTTTCCTTGTTTGTTTTGCAAAATAGTGGTTTTGTCTCTCTAATAATATTTATAATATTTTACTATAAAATTGGATTTAATCCTAAATCTGATTTTTCCCTGTAAATTTGGATTTATTCCCTAATATTTATTATTATTATATATATATAATATATATTATATATACCGGAGTAAACACATAAATGTGAAACAAGATGGAAAAAGAGTACTCAAATACCAGTGGTAGAGTAATATGCTTTATTTAAAGCAGCGGAAAATTCAACAAAACCTGTTACTCTGAGTTTCACGTCCGACGAACGGGGACGTGAAACTCAGAGTAACAGGTCTTATTGAATTTCCGCTGTTTTAAATAAAGTATATTTATAATATATATATATATATATATAATATATATATATATATCTGCCTACCTCCTTACCCATGCACCTACCCACCCATCTACATCTATCTGTCCATCAGTCCATCTGTCTGTCTATCTATCTATATGTCTGTTCTCTCTTCTTGTAATATTTCCACACTCACCTATCAGCAGCCAATTATCTATTAAAAATATGATCAATCTTTTCTTTACCGTTCTGGTGTCCATGGCAAATCTGATGCTACCTTTCACTACTACTACTACTACCACTACCACTACCACTACTACTACCATCACCACCACCAACCACCACCACCACCACCACTACTGCTGCTGCTGCTATTACTACTACTACTACTACTACTACTACTACTACTACTACTACTACCTAGACAACTCTGCCACCATCACTACTGCTACCACTTATTCATAAAAGTCTTAGAATTCTGTGTCTTCTCATTATATCCATAAACTGTCGTTATCCCAACAGCTGATATCACCATCGTCATCGCCATCGCTGCTGTCATCACAAGGCCGTCATCACCACATTCCCTGCAACCTGCAACCTCGACCACCATCAAGACAACCAGCAAAATCAGGACATAGCAAACAGCATCACCCCCTCGTACTACTGCAACACAACAAAAGCCACAACTGCCACCACCACCACCACCACCACCACCACCACCATCACCACCATCACCACCACCACCACCACTGCCGCTGCCACCACGGGGCCGAACAATAACAACTGCTGCTACCATTGACACAATGACAAAAGCGACCCCACCCACAGGCTATGCACTAACCACTTCCCCTGTCATCACCACTGCTAACACTGTCACCACCACAACAACAACAACCACTACCACCATCAGCACAACCACCACTATCACCACTGCCACCACTACTACTACCTTCACAACCACTACCACAATCACCACCATCTCCACTACCATCACTACCACCACCACAACTACCACCACTACTACTACCTCCACAACCACCACTATCACCACCACCACCAACAACAATACCACAACTACCACCACAACTACCACCATTACTACCAACACCGTCATCATATGTACTACGGGCATTACAACAATTATACTACCAACATACCAACTGCAATGACAACTACCACCACCGCCACAACCACTACCACCACCACCTTCACTATCACCACCACCATCACCACAACCACCTCCACCACCACAACCACCTCCACTACCACAACCACCTTCACTATCACCACAACCACCACCACTATCGCAATCATCATCACCACTACCACCACCACAACCACATACATTACTACCATCAGGACCAACCACCACCACCACCATCACCACCATCATTGCCACTATCATGAAGACGACGATGACCACTACCACCACTACCACCACCAACACCACAAACAACAACATCACCAACAGCGTCTAGGATCACCACTAATGTAACAGTCAACACCATTATACCACCACTACCACTACTACTACCACATTAACAGCTACAGCCACAACCACAACCGCAATTACTACAAACACCACAACTACCACCTGCCTGGTACTCACCACTACCGACACACAACCGCACCATCAACATCAAACACTACCATCGCCTCCACTACCACCACCACCACCACCACCACCACCACCATCATCACTGCTACGATATCATCACTGCCACCACCACCACCACCACCACCACCACTACTGCCATCACTGTGGTAATGGTGACGACGATGATGATGATGATGATGATGATCATCAGCATCATCATCATCATCATCATCATCATCATTATTATCACAAAGCAGCAGCAGCAGCAGATGTGTTCCTAAGAGACTGGCACACCGATATCAAATACCATTATAGCACCAATTCTATGACATCATGTTGTGAAATTCTCTCCATCTCTCCCTGCTGCCCCTCCCCCACTCCATCCCACTCTCCCTCCTCCCTTCTCTCTCTCTCTCTCTCTCTCTCTCTCTCTTCTCTCTTTCTTTCCCTTTTCTTTTCAATGTGGAGAAAACTATACTGACGTCACATTGACCAATACTGCACAAGTCAGTGCAATATCTCCATGGAGACATGACGTGTATTGAAACATATATTTATAAACATTATACACATACATACATGCACATACATACATACATACATACATGCATGCATGCATACATACATACATACCTACATACATATATATAGATAGATATATGAATGTGTGTATCTACATGGACATATACACACATACTCGTCAATATGTGCAACATGCTACATCAAAAATATAATTGAAGATGCATTAATATAGTTGGGAATGCAAAACTCAGAATATGTGTGTGTGTGTGTGTGCATGCATGTGTGTATCTGCGTGTGTATGCATATGCATATGTATAAACAGATGCACATTTATATTTAAATATAAGTATACATACATGTTTGTGTATTTACATCTATGTGAGTGTGTGTGTGTATATATATATATATCTTATATTATGCGTGTATACTCTTTTTTCTCTTTTACTTGTTTCAGTCATTTGACTGTTGCCATGCTGGAGCACGGCCTTTAGTCAAGCAAATCGACCCCAGGACTTATTCTTTGTTAGCCTAGTACTCATTCCATTGGTTGCTTTTGCCGAACCGCTAAGTTATGGGGACGTAAACACACCTGTTGTCAAGCGATGTTGGTGGGGACAAACACAGACACACAAATATATATACACACATACATATATATACATATATACAATGGGCTTCTTTCAGTTTCCATTTACGAAATCCACTCACAAGGCCTTGGTCGGCCTGAGGCTATAGTAGAAGACACTTGCCCAAGTTGCTATGCAGTGGGACTGAACCCGGAACCATGTGGTTGGTAAGCAAGCTACTTACAACATAACCACTCCTACACAAAAGAGTGGGTGCTGAAAAGTTCCGGGCTTTGAGTAAAAGAAAATACATGAGTATCAGTTAATTATGATTTTATTGAACATATTCCCTTCTCAGATTCACACACTTATTGCAGCAGTCCTTCAGTTTTGTGACATACCCTTAGAGCCAGGAACATTTCAGCACCCCCTTGTACATATGTGTGTGCGTGTGCATATATATCTGTATGTCTACATGCATACACACAAACACATACACACACTCACACATTTAACTATACATTCAAATACACATTTAATTATATTTTTGTTAAATTCAAGATGAAACATTTATAGAGGAGCAGAATGAGGTTATATGATGGTCGTGCTTTTCTCTAAATCAGTAGCAGAATGAAATCCTTGCTTCCATTGTTATTGCAGTTTAGCCCCTGAGCCTAGGTGGACCTTAATCATGCTGACCTGTGGTCAAAAATACACAGCTTTGAACACCTTATCCATTCATATTTCAGTCAGTGTATATCTAACGCTGCCTTATCTAATGTGTCTGTCTCAGAGATTTACCAGCTATTTCTAGCATACTGAGCCACCACATAGCAGTTTGATTTTTCATCCACACTTGATGATGATGATGATGATGATGATTTTTTTTCTGCTCAAGTCAACCCTGATCAAACAGATCTAATGTTCAATAGTGTTCTGGGCCATGACCATTCCACATTTCCTTTTCAGGTATAGTATATATATAAAGTTAATCCAAACAAGAAAGCACAAAAAAACACAACAACGCGAGGACGTGGAACAAATATAGTATTATTGGACGCTCAGGAAAGAAGGAAAGAAAGAGAGTTTAATGTTTCGAGCGGAGTTCTTTGTCGGAAACATAGGAGAAGGAAAGATCCAGAGAAGGGAAGACAGAGGAAAAAAAAAATTACCAACGGTACACATGCGGTCACATATATATATATATATATATGTGTGTGTGTGTGTGGGTGTGCATATATGTGTACAGGACGTCACCAACAGCAAACAACATGAAATACGAAACCAAATGAGTTAAATACGCAAACAACAAGAGAAAAAATGGAAAACAGGACAAGTAACACAAAGAACGACCCTTCATCAGTTGTCGGGTGTCTATCTACTCCTCATTGCGAGCATTGAATGACAATATGAGTCTTCGAAGACAGTTGTTCCCATAAGTACTAAAATAAAATTTGGGATTTATGGAGGGTCAAAGTTGGGAACAAAAACAGGACAGTGGAGACATACAAGGAAAACGAACAAAAACAAACATGGAGAGTTGTTAGACCAGAACGGGGATAAAATAGCGAACGCTGGAGAAATATTTTCATTGAAAAGAGAAAAGATAGAAGAAAGCGATTAGAAGACGTCTGGTCTAACGACCCTCCATGTTTGTTTTCATTTGGTTTCCTTGTATGCCTCCAACGTTCTGTTTTTGTTCCCAGCTTTGACCTTCCATAAATCCCAAATTTTATTTTGGTATTTATGGGAGCAACTGTCTTCGAAGACTCATACTGTCATGACTGAAACAAGTAAAAGAGTAAAAGAATAAAAGAATATATTAATATCCTAAAACCAAAGTGCCACATGAAAAGTACTGGTGTTGGTCCCACGTAAAAAGCAACCAAAGTGGTTGGCATTAGGAAGGGCATCCAGGTATAGAATCGAAGCCAAAACAGGCTAAGGAACCTGTTGTGGCCCCTGGCTGTGGCAGTTCCAGTCAAGTCATCCAACCCATGCCAGCATGGAAAGTAGACATTAGATGATGATGATGATGATGAAAACAGATTGCAACTCATTGATATTTCTTCCTTCTCCTTCTCACCATTCTTCCCCATCTTTGACTGTTTGTCTGTCTGCCTGTCAGACTACCTGCCTGCCTGCCTGTCTGCCTGCCTGTCTGTCTGTCTCTTTCTCTCTTTCTTTGTTTCTCTTGTTATATCAACACTTAAATTTTAATATATGCAAATATATTCTTTGAGCAATTATTAATTAATAGTTAAATTAAATATTGATTTCTTAACACTGCCATAAGTCCATAAATTTGTGAGCAACAATCATAATTGATTAAATTGGTCCTGATATATTATTACTCATGTGTTATTTTATTTTATTTTATTGTATTTTATATTTATTTTATCCACCATGGTAATTTGAGATGAGAGGCTTGAATGAGCTTACATCTTTGGTGAGGTTTCAGCATTGGATGTTAAAGTACAAAACAAAATGCTATTTCCCAACATATCTAAAAAATATGAAATAAGATATTTTAATCTATTATTTTACATTTGAACGTAAAATCTGTGCTTTTGTATGGCTCTGAAACATGGAGAGCCACCTACAGTAACTACAAGAAGATCTAGACCTTCCTCAACAAATGTCTCCGGCAGATCCTCCATCTGAAGTGGTTTGACAAAGTGCCAAACACCGACCTGTGGGAAAGGGCCAACCTGAAGCCCATACATGTTCAGATGAGATAAACGAAATGGAGTTGGATCGGACACACACTGTGGAAAGAACCCCCAAATGTAACATGACAAGCACTTGACTGGAACCCGCAGAGGAAAAAGAAGCGAGGACGCCCGAAGCAGACATGGAAGTGGAGCATTTTGGATGAGCTCAGGACGACCGGCCTGACATGGGAAGCAGCCAAGCAACACGCCAATGACCGCAAAATGTGGAAAACAAATGTTGAGGCCCTATGCTCCACAAGGGGCAAAGAAGAAGAAGAAGAAGAAGAAGAAGAAGAAGAGAAGAAGAAGAAGAAGAAGAAGAAGAAGAAGAAGAAGAAGAAGAAGAAGAAGAAGAAGAAGAAGAAGAATCTATTATTTGCCACTGGTTAATCCATGCATTATGACTATTAACAATCTTTGGATTTGACTCAAGCTTAAGTACATCTTTTAGGCAACTATTGACATCCATGTGATGCATATGGATATCAATAGATGCATACATAATGCTGATCACTTAAAGTGGATGGAACTTGCGGAAGAGAGAGACCCAGGAAGACCTGGGATGACATAGTGAAGGCCGATCTCAAGACACCGAGCCTTACAAAAGAGATGACAAAGGACCATGATATCTGGCGCTTCACTGTACTTGAGAAGATCCATCTGCCACAGTAGAATTCTGGTGCCACATAAAAAGCACCTGGTGCACTCTGTGGAGTGGTTGGTGTTAGGGAGGACCATCTACCTATAGAAACTATGCCAGCACAGGCAATGGACCCCGGTGTGACCTCTGACCTTGACAGTTCCAGTGCCAACATGAAAAATGGACAATAAATGATGGTGATGATGATGATGATGATGATATATATATATATAATATATAAATGATATATATATATAAATCAAAATCAAAATCAAAATCAAAATCTTTCAACATCAATGGATATTGTAGCTGAGATACCAGTGCCTGTGGCACGTAAGATAACCGTCCGAACGTGGCTGTTGCCAGTGCCGCCCCGACTGGCCTCCGTGCCAGTGGCACGTAAAAAGCACCATCCGATTGTGGCCGTTACCAGCCTTGTCTGGCCCCCATGCTGGTGGCACGTAAAAAGCACCATCCGATCGTGGCCGTTTGCCAGCCTCGCCTGGCAACTGTGCAGGTGGCACATAAAAAGCACCCACTACACTCTCGGAGTGGTTGGCGTTAGGAAAGGCATCCAGCTGTAGAAACACTGCCAGATCAGACTGGGTCTGGCGCAACCTCCTGGCTTCCCAGACCCCAGTTGAACTGTCCAACCCATGCTAGCATGGAAAACGGACGTTAAATGATGATGATATATATTTAGGAAATTAAATGATATGGCCAGTCATAGAGTAACTATTAGTTTAACGCCTATAAAGTACTTTGCAGTATAGGTAACTTATCAGACTCAAATGGCCGAAAGCACATAACCTTTTGCAACTGGAAGACGAGATATGTCACAGTCAGTTAGACAAAAAATATTTGTCCATGCAGGGGTACTGCCGGTGGGGACAGGTTTACTCCCCTTACATCAGCTCCAGTTGTGGTGATATTCAAAGGAGTTGCATTGAGCATAGCCAACAAATAGGGAATTCCAAGTTTGTAGTAGGAAATATTTTAGATGAGTGTATTGACTAAATACTTGTTTCTCAAACTTTTAAAAAGTCCCCTGGTTCAAGATACGAATAGAATAAGTACTGGGCTTACAAAAGAATAAGTCCAGGGGCCGATTTGCTCAACTAAAGGTGGTGCTCCAGCATGGCCGCAGTCAAATGACTGAAACAAGTAAAAGAGTAAAAGAGTATCATTTAACATCTGGAGTGACTGTGTGGTAAGTAGCTTGCTTACCAACCACATGGTTCCGGGTTCAGTCCCACTGCAAGGCAACTTGGGTAATTTTCTTCTACAATAGCCTCGGGCCGACCAAAGCCTTGTGAGTGGATTTGGTAAATGGAAACTGAAAGAAGCTTGTCCTATATATATATATATATATATATATATACATATGTATGTATGTGTGTGTATATGTTTGTGTGTTTGTGTTTGTCCCCAGCAATATCGCTTGACAACAGATGTTGGTGTGTTTACGTCCCTGTAACTTAGCGGTTTGGCAAAAGAGACTGATAGAGTAAGTACTAGGCTTACAAAGAGTAAGTCCTGGGGCCAATTTGCTCAACTAAAGGTGGTGCTCCAGCATGGCCACAGTCAAATGACTGAAACAAGTAAAAGAGTATCATTTAACCTCCGATTTCCACACTGGCACGGATTGGACAGTTTCACTGGTAAGCCAGGAAGCTGCACTGGGTTCCAATCTGATTTGGCATGGATTCTACGGCTGGATGCCCTTCCTAATGCCAACCACAAATCCGAATAATATTTAATCGTAAAAATACAATAGAATTTTTTAACATAATTTTTAACATCAAATAGCTATGAGGGTCCATTTGAGTAAGATAAGGACCAAAAGGGGCCATGGTTAAAAAGGGGAAGCACTGCACGCTATGTCATTACAAAAATGGATGTCTTTCTTAATGTGTATGTACACACACACAACACACACACACACATACACACACACACACACACACAAATATATATGTTGATGCACTAAGAATTTTAAAGACTTTCAAGAGAACGTGAAATAAGACTATTTTGGAACGGTGGGTCTGAAAGCATACATAAGAAACAATTATTTCACCATATACCTTCTTTAATTAATAATTGGCAGAAATTATGGAGTGACACAAAGGCCAAGAATTTCATGCATTGGCACATATTACAAGTGCCAATACACAAAACTCTCAGCCCTTAAGTCATGCCAATTATTAATAAAAGGCATATACATATGCAAATACATACAAACATACATACATACATATATATATATAGATATGTGTGGAGGTGCATGGCTTAGAGGTTAGGGTGATGAACTCATGATCGTAAGGTTGTGGTTTCAATTCCTGGACTAGGTGATGTGTTGTGGTCTTAAGCAAAACTCTTCATTTTCACGTTGCTCCAGTCCACTCAGCTGGCAAAAATGAGTAATCCTTCGACGGACTGGCATCCTGTCCAGGTGGGGAATTTCTACGCCACTGAAACCGGGAAACTGGCTCTTATGAGCCTGGCATGGCTCGAGAAGGAACATTATATATATATTCATATACAAGCAAGTGGACAAACACACGTACACACATATACACACTATCATTCAGTGTTCATTATTCCATGCTGGCAGAAACGTTAGCACGCTGGGGAAAATGCTTAGTGGTATTTTGTCTGTCTTTGTGTTCTGAGTTCAAATTCCGCTAAGATCGACTTTGCCTTTCATCCTTTCAGCGTCAGTAAATCAAGAACCAATTATGTACTGGGGTCAATCTAATCGACTGGCCACCTCCCCCAAAATTTCAGGCCTTGTGCCGAGAGTAGAAAATATTATTCCATGCTTACATGGTCAAATAGTATTTGCAGGAGCAAATTTTCTAAGGCTGGATGCTGTTCCTGTCACTAACCCTCACCTGTTTCTAAGCAACGTAATATTTCTCTATGGTTCAAAGCAGCAAATTGGCAGAATTGCTGGCACTCTGGGAAAAATGCTTAGCAGTATTTCATGTGTCTTTACGTTCTGAGATCGGTCGACTTAGCCTTTCGTCTTTACATAATTGATAAAATAAGCACCAGTTGCACACTAGGGCAGATGTAATCCATTTTCCCCCTCCCCACCAAATTTGTCGGTCTGGTGCCAACATTTGAAACCAAAGCTAAACATGATTTCCACAGAGATTAGAAACAAATGACATTCTTTGTATGACACTGATGTTTGTTTACAAACATCATGTGATGTTAGAACAAGCAGGAGGCGCAGGAGTGGCTGTGTGGTAAGTAGCTTGCTAACCAACCACATGGTTCCGGGCTCAGTCCCACTGCGTGGCACCTTGGGCATGTGTCTTCTGCTATAGCCTCGGGCCGACCAAAGCCTTGTGGGTGGATTTGGTAGACGGAAACTGAAAGAAGCCCGTCGTATATATGTATATATATATATATATATATGTGCATGTGTGTGTTTGTGTGTGTCCCCCTAGCATTGCTTGACAACCATGCTGGTGTGCTTATGTCCCCGTTAGCTAGCGGTTCGGCAAAAGAGACCGATAGAATAAGTACTGGGCTTACAAAAGATTAAGTCCCGGGGTCGAGTTGCTCGATTAAAGGCGGTGCTCCAGCACGGCTGCAGTCAAATGACTGAAACAAGTAAAAGAGTAAAAGAGTACAAGAGAATATGCAGACACACACACAGAGATACAAATACCTATTTCTTTACTACCCACAAGGGGCTAAACACAGAGAGGACAAACAAGGACAGACAAACGGATTAAATCCATTACATCGACCCCAGTGCGTAACTGGTACTTATTTAATCGACCCCAAAAGGATGAAAGGCAAAGTCGACCTCGGCGGAATTTGAACTCAGAACGTAACGGCAGATGAAATACGGCTACGCATTTCGCCCGGCGTGTTAACGTTTCTGCCAGCTCGCCGCCTCACAGAGATACAAATACTGCCACATAGACACACTACACACACACACATATATATCTGTGTGTATGTATGCAATGGGCTTCTTCCAGTTTCTGCCTACAAAATCTAGAGACAAGGCCTTGGTCAGCCTGGGGTTATATATGCCTAAGGTCCCAAGGCAGTGGGATTCATCTCAAGACCACACAGTTGGGAAGCAAGCTTCTTATTCACCTCCTTCATGCTTCCATACACACATATGTCTGTGTGTTTGTGTGTGTGTGTGTGTGTGTGTGTGTGTGTATAATAGCCGTAGGAGTGGCTGTGTGGCAAGTAGCTTGCTTACAAACCACATGGTTCCGGGTTCAGTCTCGGAACCATGTGGTTCGTAGCCTCATGAATAAAGTTCTTCATGGCTACAGTCAAATGACTGAAGCAAGTGAAAGGTAGAAGATATCATGCCATCTTCATCATCATCACCATCATCCTCATCACCAAGGATAGACAAAGGGATTAAGTCGATTCCATTGACCCCAGTGCGTAACTGGTACTTTATTTATCGACCCCGAAAGGATGAAAGGCAAAGTCGACCTCGGCGGAATTTGAACTCAGAACGTAACGGCTGACGAAATACGGCTACGCATTTCACCCGGCGTGCTATCGGTTCTGCCAGCTCGTCATCATCATTATCACCACCACCACCACCACTACCACCACCATCGTCATCATCCTTATCATTTAATGTCTGTCCTGCATTCTGGTATGGGTTGGATAGTGAGACTGGATCTGCTTCGAGCTCCTAATGTATGTGCATGATGGTGTGGGGGGAGGGGGGAGAGCAAGAGAGAGAAAGAGAGAGAGAGAGAGAGAGAGAGAGAGAGAGTAACAGATGAGTACACAGACAGACGGTTAACAACAGAAACAAAGAAACAGAGCAACAGAGAGAGACAGTGCACCTCCCACCCACCCCCCGACCAACATCCACCCCACCCCTACCCTCTCATATACCATACTACAAAACAAGACTGGATCTGCTGTAAATGAATACAAACCAACCAAAAGCATGGCTATTCCAGTAGCTGAGACATCTCATACACAAATGTACTACTGCGGTTCCTTTGTCTGCTGACTGCTGCATCTGCATATAACTGGTGCACATTGTATTCACGTGCATTTGTAAAGATTTGACCTATTGTGATGACTTCGGTAAAGAACAATGCATGGCATAGATACAGGCATGGATGCATGATAAGATGCTTGCTTCCCAACCTCACAGTTCTGGGTTCAGTCCCACCGAGTGGCATGTTGACCAAGTGTCTTCTAATGTTGCCCCAGGCTGAACAAAGCCTCCTGAGTCAATCTGGTAGACAGAAACTGAAAGAAGCCTATCATATATATATATATATATATATGTATGTATGTATATTACAGTTCTGTATTTAAGAGATGAGGAATTATGTACATTATTTACATTATTTACATTATTTATATTTGACGGATATTTGTCTTCATCTTGTTTGTTGTTAACACAATGTTTCGGCTGATATACTCTCCAGCCGTCATCAGGTGTCTTGGGGAAATTT
>NW_021832420.1:10000-32500 GCF_006345805.1 Octopus sinensis | reverse complement strand
TTCTCTGGGAGAAACCACCTGTGGTTAGACCTGGAGAGGTATGAGCCTCCACCTTGTCTAAAAATGTCCAAGATATGCCGTTTCATGACAGAGCCCCTATGACTTCATCAAGGAGTTGAGGGCCCATGGGAAGAGTGTTGCATTGTTACAGAATTGGTTGCAGGATGATAGTGCTGACTGCTGTGTGATCGTGTTGGTTGCAGTATGATAGTGTTGGTTACAGGTTGATAGTATTAGTTGCAGGATGACTGTATTGACTGTAGTATGACAGTATTGTTTGCAATTGAGTCTTGGTTGCAGTGCAATAGCGCTAGTCACAGGACGATAGTGTTGGTTGCAGGAAAACAATGTTGATTGCAATACAATAGTGTTGGTTGCAGTATGACAGTGTTGTTTACAATTGACAGTCTTGGCTGCAGTACAATAGTGTTGGTTGCAGGATGATAGTGTTGGTTGCAGGATGATAGTGTTGGTTGCAGGATGATAGTGTTGGTTGCATTATAATAATGCTGGTCGCAGGACAATAATGTTGATTGCAATACAATAATGTTGATTGCAGTCTGATAGTGTTGTTTGCAATTGACAGGTTTGGTTGCAGTACAATAGTGTTGGTTGCAGGATGATAATGCTGGTCGCAGGACAATAATGTTGGTTGCAATACAATAGTGTTGGTTGCAGTATGATAGTGTTGTTTGCAATTGACAGGTTTGGCTGCTGTACAATAGTGTTGGTTGCAGCATGATAGTGTTGGCTGCAGCACAATAGTGCTGGTTGTAGCACAGCAGTGCTGGTCGCAGGATGATAGTATTGGTTGCATTATAATAGTGTTGGTTGCAGTATAATAGTGCTGGTTGCAGGACAATAATACTAGTGGCAATACAATAGTGTTGGTTACAGCATGATAGTGTTGGTTTCAATAATGTGGTGTTGGTTATAGTATAATAGTGTTAACAGTTGTAATGTAGTGTTGGCGGCAGTAGAGCTAACAGCCGTAATACACAGCTGTTTACAGTATAGTAATACTAATAACTGCAATGTAAGTGTCGGATGCAATACAGCAGTGTTGACGACAGTAACGTAGTGTTGACGACAGTAAGGCAGTGTTAATAAGTGTATTAGTGTTGGATACAGTGTTAACAGCTTTACTGTAGTATTATTGGCTACAGTAGAATAGGGATCTTTAGCTTTTGACCTACAAATTAAAAAAATAATTGGATCTTTTCGGTTTGAACGGCAGTTTTTAAAAATAATTTCCACGTAACTAAACACTTTTAAATTTCGTGTACTGGTAGAATGTGTTTATAAAACATCTTTTTCTCTTGGCTTTATTGAGAAAATTCTATAGTTTGTAAAGATATTTGTTGTTTTTTCCTGCAATTTCTACAATTTCAACCAATCGATGACGTCTATAGAGGTGAAAACATTGTGCCGTATGAATATATCCCTCGTTTAAAAAACAGACAGGGTTTATTTACATTTGTGAAGAAAAAAAACGATACCCTTCTCCCCACCCCTAACCCTAACTAACCCTAAAACAGATTGAAATGCAATAGATCGATACTAGGGTCACAATTATGGGTGATAATTTCATATGACACCGCTAGAAAAAACTGCCTTTCAAACCGAAAAGATCCAAATAATTTTTTGTCAAAAGGTAAAGCTCGTACAATAGTATTAATAGCTGTGATGCTCTTGACCAATTCAAAGAATATCTCGAGGTGGACGTTCTACATGCTAGAAATAGCAACCAAATTTTCTTCTAACTACGTACTCATTAAAAATAAAATATCACGTAATAGTGTTAGGTATAGAAAGAAAAAACGGGGTAATAAAGATTAGAATGCTTTTCATAAAACATCTGCTTAATTAGAGCGCACATCAGGAGCTAAATAGACAACTTAAGCAGCAAATGAGATTCCTTTGGTAGTGTTAATTGCAATGGCTGGCGATTATACCGGTTAATGACATTGAATGTTGTAATATGTTAAGATAAGGTAATGTTCATTAAGGTTTCAAATTCTCTGACGGTTTTTACACCAAGCATTTGGATATTTTCGCTTTGAACGGCAGTTTTTAACATAATTTCTAGGTAACTAAACACTTTTAAACTTCGTTTACTGGTAGGATGTGTTTATAAAACATCTTTTTCTCTTGGCTTTATTGAGAAAATTCTATAGTTTGTAAAGATATTTGTTGTTTTTTCTTCTTCAATTTCTGCAATTTCAACCAATCAATTACGTCTATCGAGGTAAAAGAAAAACCCCATTCTGTGCCGTATGAATATGTCCCTCGTTTAAGAAACAGATTGAGTTTATTTACATTTGTGAAGAAAAAAAGATACCCTTCCCCCCACCCCTAACCTAACCCTAACCCTAACTAACCCTAACCCTAAAACAGATTGAAATGCAATAGATCGATACTAGGGTCATAATTATGGGTGACAATTTCATATGACACCGCTAGAAAAAACTGCCGTTCAAACTGAAAAGATCCCAAGCATTTAATTATTTGACTTTACTGAAGCTACTTAGCAAATTAGTAGTCTATAGACACGTGTACCCTCCTTTAAAGCAACGCAATCTTCACGCCGAACCAGCATGATATAATTTGACATGGGCGGCGAGCTGGCAGAATCGTTAGCACGTCGGGTGAAATGCTTAGCGGTATTTCGTCTGCGTTACGTTGTGAGTTCAAATTCCGCCGAGGTCGACTTTGCCTTTCATCCTTTCGGGGCCGATAAATTAAGTACCAGTTATGCACTGGGGTCGTTGTAATCGACTTAATACCTATGTCTGTCCTAGTTTGTCCCCTCTGTGTTTAGCTCCTTGTGGGTAATAAAGAAATAGGTATTTCGTCTGCCGCTACGTTCTGAGTTCAAATTCCGCCGAGGTCGACTTTGCCTTTCATCGTTTCGGGGTCGATAAATTAAGTACCCGTTACGCACTGGGGTCGTTGTAATCGACTTAATCCCTTTGTCTGTCCTTGTTTGTCCCCTCTATGTTTAGCTCCTTGTGGGCAATAAAGAAATATATAATGTGACATGGGTTAAACTATAGAAAAAGGGATGAATCGACTTCTAGTACGGGACTGGTGCTTATTTATTGACCTATAGGGACGAAAGGCAAAATTTACCTTCGTAAATTTTGAACTCAGAGCGAGAACGAATTCCCAAAGCTCTATCGATTCGACCAATTCGATAACTTAATGGTCGTTACGCTGTAGGAATATTTAATCTTTTTATTATATTTTTAGATATAGTTACTATGGTTTTAGACATATTTATTTCATAGTCTGGAAAGATGGGAGAGTAGCTATAGTAATTTATTATAAAATTATTTATAATATAGTGTTCGATATTATGAAAATGTGGTGCTATCGATTCTTGTGCCGTAGCATAGCTGAAGTTTGAACGAGGGCAGCGGCCCGCTCCGGGCTACGCTTTTATGGGGGTAGCACCAGGGTTGTCTTAACAGCATTATAAGACTTCCGGACAAAAAATTGCACTGGGACTTATAATATTTATGGATAGCAAGCCATAGCGTAGACAGGGCCTCTAGACCAGTGCTTTTCAAAATTTTTGCTGGAGCGGAACCCCAAGGAAATATTCCACTGGCTCGAGGAACCCCTGTGCAATAATTTAATAGTTTTATGCACACATATCTGCACAGGAGAATTAAAAATTACGGCTGATTTTAGCAGTGTTGTAACTTCTTGCGGAACCCCTGGACTGTACTGGCGGAACCCTAAGGTTCCGCGGAACCCTGGTTGAAAACCACTGCTCTAGACAGACGCATAGGACCTCCAAAAGACTTTTCGGTATGCCAATGCCTTAAGTTGACACTGGGTGGCATTTTGGGGGTCTAGTGTATAAGCTTGTATAGGTTTAAGGGTTCCCAGGAGAGGTGGGGCAGTAAATACTTAAGATACACCACTGTTCTTGTGTAGCAGTGTAGTTTCAGAATGGAAGTGTTAGGGCGATGTAATGTGGTGCAGTTTGATAGTTTATTAAGTGTAAATTAAGTGTAGCTGTATAAATTAAGTGTAGAAGTTTTGCTTATGGATTTAGGGCGTTTGACCCGAGCAAAATGAAAAAAAATTGTGCAATAGGTGTACAACAACATGTGGTAAACGAATATGAAAAAAAATAGGCGCTGGCGAACGGGGGGTGGCGGGGGAGAGGACTCGGAAAATTCACATCGGGAATGTTCCGAGTCCTCTCACCACTTCCTGGTCTGTCGGTGAAAAATTTTTTTTCTTGTTATTCGTTTATTACACATTATTTTACACCTAGTACACTATTGTTTTTTTTTTTTTTATTTTTGTGACCGGGTGTTAACGTTGAGTTTTCGGATCCTGTGAGATTGATCGTGTGAATTTTCCAAGTCGTCTCCCCCAAATCGTTCGCCAGCGCGCATCTTTTTTTTTTCATATTCGTTTACTACATGTTGCTGTACACCTATTATACTTTTTTTTTATTTTTTGCTCGGGTCAAATGCTTTAGTTTGACCGGATTTAGTATATGAGAGATGCTACGAGTGTACTAATGAGGTGTTACAGGTATACGTCGATGTTTATATCTGTGGCGGAGGTAAAGAATACGCAGACCACCCGTTTTCGGCGTAAACCTAAACCCTAAATACCTATTTCTTTATTACCCACAAGGGGCTAAACACAGAGGGGACAAACAAGGACAGACATAGGTATTAAGTCGATTACATCGACCCCAATGCGTAACTGGTACTTAATTTATCGACCCCGAAAGGATGAAAGGCAAAGTTGACCTCGGCGGAATTTGAACTCAGAACGTAACGACAGACGAAATACTGCAAAGCATTTAGCCCTAAACCCTAAAAACCGGGTGTTCGTATTTTTTACCTTCGCCAATTACTGTGAGTTTTCGGCACAGAAGTGTTACAGCGATGTATTATGATGTTACAGAAATATACGAAGTGTTAATTAATATATATATGGCAGTGTAGTTCCAGTGTAGAAATATCACACTGCTAGATTTGCGTTTGCAGAAACAAGATAGACTTTGGATTTTTATGTGACAGTGTACACATATCACAGTACTACACTATCGTTTGTAGAGAAGCAAGGTAGCCTTGTTCCTCACGCGGCAGTGTAGTTTCAATGTAGAAGTGTTGCATGCACTGTTATTCGTCGAAGTGTAAAGAGGTGCTATTGATTATATAGCATGGAAATATGGCGATACTGACTGATTGCAGCAGCTTGGCAGTGTAGCGATAGTGTAGCAGCCGAGTTCTAAGTGCTGTAATAGAACCATAACGATAATGGTAACAGCAGTGGTGGAGGTGGTTGCATTCCTTGTTGCAGTCTACATTTCTACATTGCTATTGCAGTCTTTTCAGCGCTGGAACGGTGACAATATTGGGAATATCTGGTATTCAGTTCATACTAGATTCTTCAACAGGAAACGATACGGCATGGAACAGACTAGCAGACTACAAGGAAGGAAGAATTACAAGCAAATTGCGTCAGGACGCACGGGTTGATGGTGATGGTGATGGCGATGGCGAATGGTTACGGCGATGTAGCTACCGATGAATGGGGAAATGAAATCTAGATTATTTATTTATGTATTTACTTGCTTATTTATTTATTCCGAGCCTTATTGCAGAATATTGAATGATATATTAATATTTATGTCTTGTAAAAATGGTGCTTGTAGAATAACAGAGAGCGATACTAACACAAACACAGCATATAAATATATATATATATAATATATATATATATGTATTTTTTTTTAACAGCTATCTTTAACTATGTCACCAGGACCATGTCATATGCCATTCATGATAGCATTTTTAAAGTACGCGTATCACTCGCTCATCCCCCCTCTCTCTCTTTGTGCATATATCCATGCATATATATATATATATTATATATATATATATATATATATATATATATAATATATATATATATATATATATATATATGCATATAAGATAGATAGATAGATAGATAGATAGATAGATAGATAGATAGATAGATATAGATATATATACATATATATATGCATATATATATATGCATATGTATATGCATATATATATATATACACATATATATGCATATATATATGTACATATATATACACATATATATACACACATATATATTATAAATGCGTGTATGCATATATATCTATGCATATATATATATGTGTGTATATATATGCATATATATATATGCACATGTATATATATTATGTGTGTGTATGCATATATATCTATGCATATATATATATATATATATTATAAATATGTGTGTGTATGCATATTTATCTATGCATATATATATATATACACACACACATACGTGCGTACATGAAACGTATATACGTACACAGACATACACACATACATTCACACTCACACACACTTGTATGTGTGTACGTATGTATGTATGTATGTATGTATGTATGTATGTAAGTAGGTAGGTAGGTAGATAGGTATGCATACATGCACTAGTTGATTCTTTATGAGTATTAAGTGTATTTCTTTCCATCAAAACGTAATTTGAAAATAAACATCTATTGTTTGTTCAGGCCTAGACAGAATTTAAGAAGAAAGCAAAAACCAAAATAAAAATTATTATTATAAAATTCTCCTTCAGAGGAAACAGAGTTTTAATAACAGACCCAAGGGAAGGATTGCGCTCTGCAACAAGACACGAATTCGCAACCAATGGGCCATTCCACACCCTATTCTACGTATCTTTATGGAGGAATTTAGCAATTCATATGGCATATTCTATCTCTCTCCCATCACTCCTCTCTCTTTCCTCTCTCTCATTCAATCACAACCACATATATTTATCGATTTGTAGCAGCTGGTAAACAACCGTTATTCACAACATCTTCATATTCCGGACAGGAAAATATAAAATTACACAAATAAATAAATAAATAGATAGAAGTGATTTTTTTTATATATATAAGAGATGTAGGCGGAATGTGAGACTTAATTGCAAACAATTTTATAGCATAAGCCGAGAATCCAAAGAACTAGTCTTCGGCAACATAACGGTGACGATAAGGATTTCGTCGTATTAAGCACCAAAGTCCGATAAAATCGATTGTAGAGGAGATAGAAACAAGGCAATCTTAACAATATTGTAGGCCCACGGGCCATGTAATGAACTGGGACGCATTGACAGCAAGCCACAATATACATAGATTGATATTTGGACCTCTCCACCCGTAAGGTCCCAGGGTGACACCCAGGATGAATACCCAGTGTATCTATGTCTTAATATGTCACTGAGCAGATAAGGCGGTGAGCTGGCAGAATCGTTACCGCGCCGGTTAATATGTTTGGCAGCATTTGGTCGGTCTTTACGTTCTGTGTTCAAATTCCACCGAGGTCGACATTGCCTTTCATCGTTTCGGGGTCGATGAAGTAAGTACCAGTTGAACACTAAGGCCGAGGTAATCGATTCCCGCTCCCTCGAAATTTCCGGCCTTGTGCCAAAATTTGAAACCAATAAGTCACTAGGTAGAGGTATAGTTGACTGAAGTGACTCACCCTGGTATATTACAGGTGATTTTTTGTTCGTAACATTATACTTATATACGATAGATCAGTGGTTCTCAACGGAAGTCCATATGGCCCCTGAGTGTCCATATAAGATTTTGTGGGGTCCATGCCACAAAAGAGTGAATTGGGGATCCGCAATAGTACTTTAAGGGCCCTTGAAAACATTTTGTTTTAGATGTATGTATTGGTATGTATCATAAGAAACAGACAGGTTTCTTTCTCTAATATTTTACACAGTTTAGCCTATACTGTTTAGCCTATACTGTTTAGCCTATACAGTTTAGCCTATACAGTTTAGCCTATAATGTGGGAAAAACAAAATAGGAATTTTGAAAGAAGTTTCGGATCTTTTCGCTTTGACCGGCAGATTTTAAAAATAATTTCTTTGTAACTAAACACTTTTAAACTTCGTATACTGGTAGAATGTGTTACATAAAACATCTTTTTCTCTTGGCTTTCTTGAGAAAATTCTGTAGTTTGTAAGCTATTTCTTGTTAAATTTCTTGCATTTCGGCAATTTCAACCAATCAATGACGTCTAAGGGGTCCATAGACAAAACCCGTTTGAGAGCCCCTGTTGTAGATAAATGACAAACAAATGAAACTCAAAACACTGAGGAACCAAATCAAATACCGCAAAGAATTTAGTTGGACATTTCTGCAGTTACAATGTCTGACACGGTGCAAATAATGGTTTCAAATTTTGGCACAGAGCCAGTAGTTTTGGAGGGGAAGGGAAATCGATTATATCGACCCCAGTACTTGACTAGTATTTATTTCATCGACCCCGAAAGGATGAAAGGTAAAATCGAACTCGGCAGAATTTGAGCTCAGAACTTAAAGACGGACGGAATACCTATTTCTATTTCTTTACTACCCACAAGGGACTAAACACAGAGAGGACAAACAAGGACAGACAAATGGATTAAGTCGATTACATCGACCCCAGTGCGTGACTGGCACTTAATTTATCGACCCCGAAAGGATGAAAGGCAAAGTCGACATCGGCAGAATTTGAACTCAGAACGTAACGGCAGACGAAATACCTATTTCTTTACTGCTCACAAGGGGCTACACACAGAGAGGACAGACAAACGTATTAAGTCGATTATATCGACCCCAGTACTTGACTAATATTTATTTCATCGACCCCGAAAGGTTGAAAGGCAAAGTCGACCTCAGCGGAATTTGAACTCAGAACGTAGCAGCAGACGAAATACCGTTTAGCATTTTGCCCGGCGTGTTTAAGTTCCCGCCAGCTCGTCACCTTAACACGATGTGAATAATAAATAGTAATAATTCTTTTCTGATTTTTGGCACAAAGTCAACAATTTTAGGAAAAGGAGAAAATCGATTTACAACAATCTCAGCGCTCAGCTGGTACCTATTTTATCGACCGTGAAATCATGAAAGGCAAAATCGACCTAGGCGGAAATATCACAAAACGTTTTATCCAAAGCGCTAACAATTCAGCTAAATCGCTGCCTTAACACTAATAACAATTCTAATTTGGAACAAAGTACTTACTTTTTATGGCTATCGAAAAGATGAAATGTAAAGTTGTTTTCGACAGGATTTGAACTGAGGAAGTACAATCGGAAGAAATATCAATTACCATTTTTTTTTTTGTTTGATTTCCCGCGGCACTGACTATTCTATTGTTTTAAATTTTGGCACAAAACCAGTTACTTTAGGGGCAGGGGAAAATTGATTACATCAACTCCAGTACTTTACAGGTACTTCATTTTTTTTATAAGGCGGCAAGCTGGCAGAAACGTTAGCACGCCGGGCGAAATGCTTAGCAGTATTTCGTCTGCCGCTACGTTCTGAGTTCAAATTCCGCCGAGGTCGACTTTGCCTTTCATCCTTTCGGGGTCGATTAAATAAGTACCAGTTACGCACTGGGGTTGATATAATCGACTTAATCCGTTTGTCTGTCCTTGTTTGTCCCTTCTGTGTTTAGCCCCTTGTGGGTAGTAAAGAAATAGGTATTTCGTCTGCTGTTACGTTCTGAGTTCAAATTCCGCCGAGGTCGACTTTGCCTTTCATCCTTTTGGGGTCGATTAAATAAGTACCAGTTACACACTGGGGTCGATATAATCGACCTAATCCGTTTGTCTGTACTTGTTTGTCCCTTCTGTGTTTAGCCCCTTGTGGGTAGTAAAGAAATAGGTATTTCGTCTGCTGTTACGTTCTGAGTTCAAATTCTGCCGATGTCGACTTTGCCTTTCATCCTTTCGGAGTCGATAAATTAAGTAAAGAAATAGGTACTTCATTTTTTTGACTACGACAAGATCAAAGGCAAAGTAGACCAAGGCAATAATTGAACTCAGAATGAGAATAGCTGTTCAGAAACACCGCAGGGCATTCATTCCGACGCTCTGACAACTCAAACATGTATACACGCTCACACATGAACACCACACACACTCTGAATAATATACTGTAAGCGATTAAGCTAACTTCACAGTCATTTTGTTAACCATTAACGTAAATTCTGAGGCTGAACCAGTATATCAAATGTGTGAAACAGCTGCTCCTTCGATGAGCTTCCAAAGTTTCCGTCTAGTATCTGTGAATTCCATTCATAAATGCTTGGTTCGACTTGGGTGTACTTGTCTAAGCAACTCGTAGCAGGAGCTGAAAAGCCCGGGATTTTAAAGTCGAGAAACAAACTTCATAAGCACACTAGTCCATGCATATCTGTATGTACACACACACACACACATGCAAAATAGTCCCACAATTCCTCATAGGGCCTTAGGAGTGTAATTGCCTAAAACATATGGCGTGTCTAGGGCTTGAAAACTGGTGAACCGCATCTATCTATCTTATTTCTTTACTGCCCACAAGGGGCTAAACACTGAGGGGACAAATAAGGACAGAAAAAGGATTAAGTCGATTATATCGACCCCAGTGTGTAACTGGTACTTATTTAATCGACCCTGAAAGGATGAAAGGCAAAGTCGACCTCGGAGGAATTTGAACTCAGAACGTAGCAGCAGACGAAATACCGCTAAGCATTTCGTCCGGCATGCTAACGTTTCTGCCAGCTCGCTGCATCTATCTATCTATCTATCCCTCTCCATGCCTGAGCAATGCCGATGTTTTTTAAGGGTGTGTGTGTGGGTGTGTGCGTGCATGTATGTATGTATGTATGTATGTATGTATGTATGTATGTATGTATGTATGTATGTATGTATGTATGAGCGCGTGAATATATATGTATGCGTCTATATGCATAGTGTGTGTGTGTATAAATATATGAGCCTAGAAATATATATGTATATATTGATAAGCGCTAATGCACGAAATTGCAGGTCCTTAAGTCACTTCGTAGCTTCCTTCGATTAATACAATATATATAAACTGGGTTGACTTCTGTTTTCTTGTTTGTATAGACATGCACGCGTGCATACCCTGTATATCCAAACATGAGCCATATACATCGACACATGCTATGTGTAGATATATTACACATATATGTATTACACAGAATGTATATACATATATATATACACATAAATATATATATAGTAAATGCGTGTATATTTTATATATATATATATATATTTGTATTCGTGTATCATTTAGTGGAGTTTTCGTGAATTTAAGACACAACTTATGCATAATATATATATATATGATGGAAATAACAAATCAAATTTTGATATGATTCTATCATTTTTATTAGAGACAGCTGATGAGGCTGTGTACATATGCACGCGCGCGCGCAGACACACACACAAACACACACACACATGTTGTACATATATATATACCTCTAATTCAGTTATATAGACTTGGGCTTGGGTTTTGGACACTGAATGCGATGGCTTAAGTATCAGAAATCGCCACAGAATATACACATACCTACACACACATGTGTATGTGTGTGTGTGTGTATATATATATATATAATATATATATATATATATATATATATATAATATAGATAGATAGTAAGTGATAGATAAGTAGAGTGATAGATAGATAGAATAGATAGATAGATAGATAGATAGATAGATAGATAGATAGATAGATAGATAATAGATGTAGAGTGATGATAGATAGATAGATAGATAGATAGATAGATAGATAGATAGATAGATAGATAGATAGATAGATAGAGAGAGGAGGAGAGAGAGTATATGAGATATACAGTTGTATATCGTACACCTCTAACATACTCTTTCTGATCATATACCACCATATAAGTCATATACACACATCAACATCTATCTCCGTATATGTGTGTGCGTGAATATATATATGTGTGTACGCGCGCATGTATGTGTGTATAAGTATGCAAGGATGTATGTACGTCTGCATACAGGTTTGCAAATATTTATACATAAGATTATAACAATAAAACCATGAGCTGTACAAATACAAACATCTTGTTGGAAGAGGAACAAAAACCGCATGGATATATACATCAACTTTCTACACACACGCAAACCTGTTTCTATATCGTTTAGTTACGCATATTTACATTATTTTTCGATATATATACTCGCACATACCTTAACAGGAAGGCTGAAGATATTTAAACAAATGGATATAGACACATGCATAGTTATACACATACATTACATACATATATAGTTACACACACACCACACACACATACATACACACTCACACGTGCACGCTCGCACGTGCGCGCACGCACACACATACACACACACACACACACAGCTTATAGGAAATTCAAAGACCAAACGCCTAATGCAAACATACACCCTCGTGCACACACGCATACCCGCCTCCCTCTCTCTGTCTGTCTGTCTCTCTCTCTCTCTCACGTACACAGCTTAATCTCTCTCTTCACACGCATATACTGCTTACCCTCTCTCTCTCTCTCTGTTACACACACACTGCTTACTCTCCTCTCTCTCTCTGTCTCTCTGTCACACACACACTGCTTACTCTATCTCTCTCTCTCTGCCACACACACACACTGCTCACTCTCTCTCTCTCTCTCTCTCTGTCACACACACACACACTGCTTACTCTCTCTCTCTCTCTCTCTCTCTGTCTCTGTCTCTCTGTCACACACACTGCTTACTCTCTCTCTCTCTCTCTGTGTCTCTGTCTCTATGTCACACACACTGCTTACTCTCTGTCTCTCTCTGTCACACACACACTGCTTACTCTCTCTCTCTCACTCTCTCCCTACTTATTTTCTCTCTCCCCCACACGCATTATATATAATGGAAGCCGCTTATTGTGATCACTAGCGGACGGGGCCCACATAAATAACAATAACTGCCTGATAGTATCCCAGGTTCCGGGGCTAATTTTGATAACAGCAGCCGTCTGCAGACACACAGAGCTGCAACATACTGGCACAAGAATTTAAATATATAAAATTGCACAAGCACATATGTGTGTGTGTGTTTGGATGTGTGTATATATATATGTTGATACGCTATTTTTTTACAGAAAATGTATACACTCAGTAAATTTAAACATTCAAACACTTCTTACACAAACTAAAAGATCATGTTTGACATGTGTGTGTGTGTGAGAGAGAGAGACACACAGAGAGAATGTGTGTGTGTGTGTGTGTGTGTGTGTGTGTGTGTGTGTGTGTGTGTGTGTGTGTGTGTGTGTGTGTTCATGACAGTCTTCTTGCACTCGTGTGAATTGTCGGCAACGTGAAACTCCGAGTTCCCATTCAACAAGCTTCATTCATCTTCAACTACATATGACAAAAAAAAACACTATTTTCATTTTAATTAAGCACCGTTTTCACTCATTTGTAAACACGAACGTTTTACACACCACACACACATGTATGCACGTATGTAGAATATGTGTGCATATTTGTATATATATATATATATTCAAGTATTTTGGTTTTTCTGGGAGTCCCTTTTAAAGTAGAAGAAATAGCTAACGTTTTTTGGCTGCTATTTCTAAACTTTGGTATGTGGTAAAGCAAATCTTTGCTGAACCCTATTTATTAAAGTATATATATATGTGTGTGTGTGTGTGTGTGTGTGTGTGTGTGTGTGTGTGTATGCATGTATGTATAATTCTTTTCTCACATTTAATGCTGTCTCTCTGTCTCTTTCTCTTTGTCATCCTACGGTGTCATAAACATGTACACAAGCACATACCTACACACATATACATACATGTGTGTATTATATATATACGTGTATATATGTATGTATGGCAGAAAACATATAAATGATAATGAGTCCGAGTTACCTTGATTCTGCAAACGTGTTTTCCTTTGCAGCTCTGTAAAGCTACAACTGTCCTCTTTCGGTAAAATCCATTGTTGGTGGACGAACGTCAGGTATATATATATATTTGTGTATTTTATATATATATATATATATATTTCTAAGGGCTGTCAGGAGATGGAGGGAAAATAAGATAAATAGAAAGAGATAGAGTCCTTCCAATAAAGAGAGGAGAGACGCGAAAGTAATATATGTATATATATATATATAAATATATAAATATATATATATATACGCTCACACACTGACTGTCAAATGATAGAGAAAGATGAAGAGATAGAGGGAGAAAGTGGTAAAGACAGATTGATGGAGAAGGAAGAAAGACAGAGAGGAAGAAAATTAGGAATGAATGAGTGGAAATAGAGACACGGTCAGAGAGACAGATACATAGGTAGGCAGGGTGATAGATAGGTAGACAGACAGATAGGTAGGTAGATAGGTAGATAGATAGATAGATAGATAGATAGATAGATAGATAGATAGATAGATAGATAGATAGATAGATAGATAGATAGGTAACTAAACAGAGAGATAGACAGATAAATAGGAAAACGAAAGGGAAATAAAGGAAGCACTAAGAAGCGACAGATTGATAGGAATCGGAGAGAAGGAAAGCGAAAGCAAAGGAGTAAAGATGTGTGTGTGTGTGTGATGTATGTAAGAAAGACAGACTAAGACAAGGAGTGAAGTGATGAATGAGTGATGAAAACAAAACCAAGCAACTGAGTGAAGAGAGAAAGCGAGGGAGAGTCACTAGGAGGGGGCGAGTGAGAGTGTGCGATTGAGACAGAGTGAGTGATTGGGCTTCCTTTATAAAGAAGCGAACTTCCTATATTCAACAGTAGGAATCGAGAGGTTTGTGATCGACTCTCTTACAACGTGAAATATCAAAACTACATTTTCTGCTTAAATTTCTGGAATTTTAAAATTTTATTTTTTTTGCCTTTCTTTTCTTCCATAATACATTCACTCACTCATTCATTCATTCATTTCTATTATTCTTTCTCGCTTTCTTTTCATTGTAACAACCTTAATTCTTCAATTCTACTCATTTCCCTTTCCTTTTCTCTCTCTCTTAATTTCATTTCATTTCATCTTTGTTTACCCTTTTTCTTTCGTTCGATAGTTTCTAATTTCCTTTTTTTTTTCTAGTTCGTCTATCCCCCTCCTCTTTCTCTCTCTCATTCTTCATTCTCTCCTTTCTTCTCTCTTCCTTCTTCTCTCAAACTTTCTCTCCTTCCATTCTTTGTCAATATCTCCAGTCATACCTAAAATCTTTCCCCTTCCCTCAAATTTATTTACTGTCTCTTTCCAATCACTTCCCTTCTAGTTTTTTCTTTCGCCCCACATCCCAATCATTTCAACATCTCCCTTTCCCTTTATCTCTATCTGTTGCATTCAGCATTCACCCCTATTATCTGTTGCATTATCCCCTTCTGACCCCACTCTCTTCTATTCCCAATAGCCTCACTCTACATTTCTCTCCTCTATCTCTAACAACGAACCTACCTATCGCTCTTTACGATGCTCTATATCTTACTATATCACTTTCCCTCGTTTTCCTGCTTACACTAATATTCCCGCTCTATGCGGCATTTTCTCTCTTCTAATCCCTATCTGTCTACATATTCCTCTATCTCTCTACCTATTTATTGCTCCGTGTGTATCCCTCTTTTACTAACCCTTATATCTATTTCCGCCATTAATCTTAAAGCTTTGCTATTACTCCTATTCTTTCCGATTATTTACGCGCTACTAACATCATTTCTTTATATATTCCCTGCATTTACCCTTCTTCGTTTAATATTGCTCTAACACTGACAAGTCAAGCCACATACTCACGCACACACCGGGTTATGTAAAGTTGTTATTTTACTAATCATACTGCCATATACCCGTGGGGGTAATGCTCCTATCTAAATGCTATACACTTATTTGCAAATAGTTTAAAAACCACATTGCCTGTTTAGTGATAGGTAGGTAGGTAGAAAGGTAGGTAGGTGGGTGGATAGATAGATAGATAGATAGATAGATAGATAGATAGATAGATAGATAGATAGATAGATAGATAGATAGATAGATAGATAGGTATACAGGTAGTTAGATAGGTATATAGGTAGGTAGATAGGTGATAGATAGATAAGCATGTACATACATAGGTATATAGATAGGTAGATAGATAGATAGATAGATAGAGATAGATAGATAGATAGATAGATAGATAGATAGATAGATAGGTATATAGATAGGTAGATAGATAGATAGATAGATAGATAGATAGATAGATAGATAGATAGGAGGCAGTTAGATAGATAAGTAGGTAGGTAGATAGATAGGTATACAGGTAGTTAGATAGGTATATAGGTAGGTAGATAGGTGATAGATAGATAAATAAGCATGTACATAGATAGGTATAAAGATAGGTGTATAGATAGATAGGAATATATATAGGTAGGAGGCAGTTAGATAGATAGGTAGATATATAGGTAGATAGATAGATAGACAGACAGGTAAAGATGTGTGTATGTGATTTCGTTAAAGACCGAACAGTGGTTAGAGGCATCAAACAAGGCTACGAGTAAGCCTACTTCCGAAGAACAGGTTACAGTAAGGGACAGTTGTCTTCATTATCTACTTACTAACAATGACAACGATTTGTTACCGAACAGTACATAATTCCACGAGGGAATTGAGTCGCGGTTGGAACATATCGGAGTACGTTGATTCCCTTCTGTGGCACTTACAGCCTTCTTATCAAACCAAGGGGAAACTATACCTACATATGTATGAATGTTTGTATGCATGCATGCATGTATTTATGTATTACATATATATTATATATGATAAACACACACACACTCACACAGAGTGTGTGTATGTGTGTGTGTGTGCGCGCACGACTTTGCACCTGCGTGCGCTCTGTTTGTCCACCACCGCTTGACAACCGGCGTTGGTTTGCTTACATCCCCTTAACTTAACGGTTCTGCGAAAGAGTCTGATAGAATAAGCACCAGGCTTGACACACACACACATAAAAAATTAAAAAATCGATGGTTAATTTGCTCGCGAATGAATACCCTTCAAGGTGGTGCTCCAGCACGGCCGCGGTCCAAAACCCGAAACATGCAAAAGAAAATTTCCCCATATTCACTTAATCTTCTTCACCTTATTGATGGGTTGTCTTTATAGCCCCTTCTTTTTTTTCTAAGAAAATTCTAGACCCAATTTTTTTAACGTTTTGTTCAAGACTTTACTTTATTCACGTTAAATCCCTATTCTTAATCCCAATTTAATACTGAACTTTCTCAAACTTACTTTACCTTATGATTGATATACTCTGTAACTTACCGTCCTTTCTGTCCAATCACCTGTTCTTCCTTTTTTTCTATTTGTATCTAATCTTATCTCTGCCCCTCTTTTCGTGTTTCCGCTCTTATTTAATGAGTCATTAAGGTTTTAATTTTAAACAGAGCAGGGAAAGTATTTCCCCCGTTTCCATCTTTTAGAATTACCAATATCGCATTTCAGTATTTCATTTTTCTTCATAAATTCATACAGCCCCTTGATTTTATTTACCGCTGAGTTGCTCTACCTTTATTTTCACCTTTACATATATTTCTCTTTTATTTATTTTTTGTTTTTCGAGCCTTAGGACTAATAAAGCCAGTTACCCTGTTTATTCATGACGTATAAATCACCGAGATCACAACAGCCCTCCTGAAGGGGATGCAACACCGCTTCAGGGTTTAAGGCCAGCAAGTTTTGAGGGGATGGGCAAGTCGATTACGTGGACCTCAATACTTGACTGGTACTTTATTTGATCAACCGTGAAAGGATAAAAAGGCAAAGTTTGTCTCAGCGGGATTTGAGCTCAGAACGGAAAGAGCCGGAACAAATACTGTTAAGCATTTTGTCCGACGTGCTAATGATTCTGCCAACTCGCCACCTTTAAATATTGACTTCAAATTTTGGCACAAAGCCAGCAAGTTTGGGGGACGGGGCTAAGTCGATTAGATCGACTCCAGTGCTCAACTAATACTTATTTTTATCGATTCAGGAAATGCCGCGGTGCGTTATGATCGGTGTACTCACGATTCTGCCAGCTCGCCACAGCATTGCCTTCGCCGCCTTCGAAGCCTTTAGATATAACCATAATTAAGTATATGTTACCTTTAGTTCAAGATAAAGGTCTTGTCCCACTGCTTAATTATTTAGCATTCTTACTATATATATATACCCTCTTGGAATGTGCAGGCAAGTAATAATTGTTCATAGGCATTAAGAAGAATGAATTTAAAAAATACCTGCTTTATTCCCTACAAAAATAAATAAATATACGAAGAAAAAATATACCTCTTCCGATCTTATTGGTATATTACCACAATAATAATTATCATATACGAAGTTTGTGAATACACATCAAAACAGGACAGAATGTAGACTAAATAATAACGTACCTTAAATTACATCAGTTAAAGTAAAGTTTTGCAGATGTGTTAGTGTGTATTTAGATGGATATTTCGTGTTTTACAAAGTCAGTTGAATAATGACTCAAGAAAGTGTTATAGAAAATATAGCTATATATGCTTGTTTGTAACGCCAAAGTTTTTACAAGCAGACAACAGGCAGCAGCAGATAGAAAAAGTATAAGCATTCAAACTGGTATAAATTATTCTGTCAAGGTTAGACCCAAGCTAATGTCGACATTAATTGTCATTTATTTGTATTGCAGCCATGCTGGGACACCGCCTTAAAGGTCTTTAGTCAAAGAAATTGACCCTAGTTACTTACGTTTCTTATTATTTCCTCCGCCTTAGTAAAGGCGGAGGTATTGTTTTCAGTCGTGTTTGTTTGTTTGTTAGTTTGTCCATGGATAAGATATCTCAAGAACCGCTGAATAGATTCGAATGAAACTTTTAGGGTTGTTTGGCCCCGTGACTGGCACGACCCGATTAGATTTGGGGCTAGATCCGGTACCGGACAAGGATTCTAGATTATTTTTTCGTTTTTTTTTTTACTTAATTTTTGAGAGCGATCGGGTTCATTTTTAGAATTCTCGTTTGTTAGAACAGTCAAGTTTATTTCAGATATTCTCATTTTAAATATCATCTCAAGCTAATCGTTGAGAGGACGTTAGTGTTGCCTTGGCGGAGGTTTGCGCTCTCTGAGTGCTCTAGTTATTATTATTATTATTATTATTATTATTATTATTATTATTATTATTATTATCATCATTATCATTATTATTATTAATTATTATTATTATTATTATTATTATATGTTTGACTTTTGGTTTATATTTGTACAAGTTGGCTCCAAGTCTCACCCAGAGAGCTCAAGAGACAACAGGTCGGAAGTTCACGTTGTTGCTATGCCTAGTGTGCCATATATTTGGGGAGGGGGGGTTAGTGTTGTACTAGTGAATGTCTAAAAAAAACATACGAAAATTATTATTATTATTATTATTATTATTATTATTATTATTATTATTATTATTATTATTATTATGGAAGGATTTTTGGCGGGTTGGTTAGCGTGTCTCTGACCCTGGTATAATTACAGGTTCTTGGTTCCAATGAGTCTTGTACGAAGCAGAAGAAAGAAATTCAAGAAAACGAATTGCAATTAACTGCGACGCTTTATTCAACCGTTAAATGAATTTCTGCGGCAACTGGCTGGTTCCATCATGATGATAACTGTCTGAAGAAATTCTACATATTTGCTTCTCAAATCCGTCGGAACTTGGTGACGTGTGCTTGGCAGACAAGAACAGAAATACGTGACATCTCTACTTACAGTATCTCGTTCTTTCTGCTCACAGGTGCATGGTAAACAGGAACACATACGTAGCGTGTCAACGCTACCTGCAAAACAAGTCTCCTCTCCAAACAAAGCTGGGAGAAATACCTTTATTTATAGATGCCATCAGGCTCCAGAGAAGCAAACAGTATTTTGTAGTATTTGGTTGGTCTGTCGAGTGATTCGACTGGACGACTAACGAATACAATTTCAAAAAACGGACTTGGTCAATCTGTTACATCGTCATATGACTAATCGTAGAAAAACCTGCGTATGAGTCGTTTTCTGACTACGTGGGGTGATCTATGAACAGACACTTGCTACAACTTATTCTATAGGTCTCTTTTGTTGAATCGCTACGGGGACGTAAATAAACCAACGTCGGTTGTCAAGCAGTGGGGAGGTAGCAAACACAGACATAAGGACAGACACAGACGTGTGTGTGTGTGTGCGTGCGTGCGTGCGTGCGTGCGTGCGTGTGGGTGGTCGGGTGGTCGTGCGTGTGGGTGGTTGGGCTGTCGTGCGTGCGTGCGTGCGTGCTTGTGCGTGCATGCGTGTGCGTGCGTGCGTATATGACGTGCTTCCGCACAATTTCCGTCAACCAAATCCACTCAATGCTTTTAGTGGGCCCCGGGCTGTAAGTAGAAGACACTTGCCAAAAAGTACCACGCAGTAGGGCTGAATACTAAACCCCCGTAACTGAAATACCTATATTCTTTATTACCCACAAGGGGCTAAACATAGAGGGGACAAACAAGAACAGACATAGGTATTAAGTCGATTACATCGACCCCAGTGCGTAACTGGTACTTATTTAATCGACCCCGAAAGGATGAAAGGTAAAGTCGACCTCGGCGGAATTTGAACCCAGAACGTAACGACAGACGAAATACGGCTACGCATTTCGCCCGGCGTGCTAACGTTTCTGCCAGTGAAATACCATCTTCTTAACTACACAGTTATGACTCACACTTTTTCAGAATACAGCTATCAACCTTTTATTCACAAAGGTAGAGCAATAACTTCATTATCGAAATACTCTTTTTCATTATTATTTAATTTTCAAACTTTAAAGGTAACTTCACGTACGTAATAACAATATAATTGTTAGATATTCTTTTCAAGTACACCGTTTAAATAAAAACACTTGCACGTAAACTTTGTGATGTTTCCGCTAATATCTCAACTAGCTTCTTTTGTTACTACTATTATAGTATTTTATATATATATATTTATTTAATGACTGTATCAATAACATTCTATTTATTTAATTCCTTTCAAATATAATTCCTCTTTTTGAACGTTAAATAATAATAGTTTTGTGTTTGTAAATTTCTCCTAATAATCTTTTGTCTATGGTAACGGACTTTTCTGTCATTTTCCCATCCTGCCATTTATTGTTCAACTACCATTAATGCCATTCTCTATTACTTACCTTTTCCCATTTCCTTAGTTCTCTCTCTCTCTCTCTCTCTCTCTCTCTCTCTCTCTCTCTCTCTTACCCTTTGTCTCTCTCAATCTTTTCTTAGTACCTACATATTCTTTGCAGCGTGGAAGGTGTTTATAAGCCTAGCTACCTACTTACTTACCTACATACATACACATACGTGTACATAGACGCAACTTGTATTAACGCTAAATGTTTATCACGCGAATCTAGTTTCACGTCAGTGCGATCATCAAGCGAGACTTGAAAATCGCAGTGGCTTGAAACTCAACCCGCCAAGTAAGCATACAGTTTCAATAAACAATATACTCTACAACTCATGTTCAATACTTCTTCAATCGATATAATTCAAGATTTGCTTGTATAGATGGATAGGTTGTATTCCATCTAATGTAACTCTACTCAGAAGGCTGTAATATAATTTGAAAGGAACACGGTATAAACAAATACATGGAACAAGGCGGTAACTTTAAATACCTTTAATGTGGCCACACGTACACATACAACCTGAATGATAAATGAAAATGGTTTGATGCGTAGAGGCCATGGTCTTCTCCTGTGCATTAGCTCCTGTCTGCTACTGGCGTGTGGTGTGAGAGAGAGTCAGTCAGGATACGTCTTCACAGTTTTGTGTCCCGACGTAGATAGAAGAAGTGGTGAGTCTCTGAACCTTAATGTTGCGTAATGCCCTCTATTGTTCAACTGGTTAAACTCCGCTGTCAAGGGAAGTAACTGTGCCTACACTTGTATGCAAGTATGTATGTATGTGTGTATATGTATGTATATATATATATATATATATAAAGTTAATCCAAACAAGAAAGCATAAAAAAAACACAACGCGAGGACATGGAACAAATATAGTATTATTGGACGCTCAGGAAAGAAGGAGGGTTTAACGTTTCGAGCGGAGCTCTCCGTCGGAAACATAGGAGAAGGAAAGATCCAGAGAAGGGAAGACAGAGGAAAAAAATCACCAACGGTACACACGCGGTCACATTTTGAATGTATATATATATATATATATATATAGAGAGAGAGAGAGAGAGAGATAGATAGATAGATAGATAGATAGATAGATAGATAGATAGATAGATAGATAGATAGATAGATAGATAGATATTATATTACACATACACACACACACACACAATAACTGAGTATCCTGTCGTTGCCGGCTAATTTTCGCAGCAGAATCCCTTGACTGACTTTCGGAATAGCTCACCCACATTTTCTACGTTTTGACGGGGAGTTTTCATACACTCTTGCGAATCCCTCTTCCCCTCCCCTTCCAGACCGATTTTGTCCCCTTTCTTTTTTTTTTTTTTTTTTGCAGTATTCACTTGAAACAATTGGAGACGCTCTGGAGGTAAAAAATAAATAAATAAAAACTTGTAAATGGCTGAATTTTTCCAAAAGCCCACCTC
>NW_021832419.1:55000-60924 GCF_006345805.1 Octopus sinensis | reverse complement strand
AGTAGACTGTTGGAATATTATTATTATCATTATTATTATTATTATTATTATTATTATTATTTATTATTATTATTATTATTATTATCATTATTATTATCATTATTATTATTATTCAGTTGTTTTTTCTTTGTTTTTATTTCTTTGGCGTACTTCAACTGCAGTAACGAGTACAGCTCAGTACACTTTGGGTATGTACAGTATTTTGTTTCGGTTTTATATTTGCTTTTGTATTAACAGTATTCTATTTTACCCTGTTGGGGTTTTTCTTTCTATCGCTTGAGCATGGCATTCTGTAGCCTTATTGTTTTGCTTAACTTTTAGCCTTCCTTTACAATATTTATTGGTCGTTCTTTTCATAACTGTCTGTCATTTCAGCCTTTGTCTTACATTTGTTGGCTTCCTCGAAGACATAAGAAAGGATCTTGTTTTGTGTTTGGTAGCTACTGCAGCAGAAACAAAGAACCCCGTGAGGAGAGTTCTGTTATCTTGTGAGATCCTTTCAATCAAACCTTTTAACATCAAATCGGTACAGAAGGCTTTCAAACGCACAAACATTTTTCATCTCCTAAAGCAAACTTTTCATTTATAGAAATACTGTTTATTTGGTGAAACCTATGCGTAGCAATGAACGTTGTTGAGTGTTGATTGTTTAATTGAAAATTATCGGAATGAGGCAGCAGGTAATTTGCGTTCCGGTTTATGTTGTGTGCACAATATATGTTGAGATCCTAACTGCATGAGCAATAAGTAGATGTTGAGAGGAGCTACTTGAAACAATTACCAACTAATCCACTATAACTTGTAAAGTGGTTCATATAGCAGCACCTAAACACGAAAAGAAGTTGGGCGTTTCGCATTTGAATATGCGAGTCGATTTAGCATGTGAAGATAGCATAGTTTTGGTTTGAAAACCAAAGTACAGGGAAAGCTTGGTTGCGGCATTTTCTTAAGAAACATGAGAACAAAGAGTATGAAAACTGTGCAAATGCATGACTAGGGATCTATATATATTCTTGCACATTTTTCCGGGCAAGGAAAAAGATATACTATTATGCTGTTGCGAAGATGAAGAGGCTAGAAGCAAAATCTTAAAACGTACTCCGAGCAAAGATTTTGCGCTCCTCAAATTCACAATATTAGATGATGTTAAAATACGCCCACATGAATAAGAAGAATTATATTTATATGTGTACAACAGTGAGATGATAAGGTAGCCAATAGATTCCTGATGATCTATTAGCCAACAAACCAGGATAAATATATGGGCTTGCTGTGAACCCATAAACTTTTATCTGTGGAGGCGCGTGGCTTAGTGGTTAGAGTATTAGACTCATGATTGTAAGTTTGTGCTTTCTATTTCTAGACCGGGCAATGTGTTTTGTTCTTGAGCAAACATTTCATTTCACGTTGCTCCAGTCTACTGAGCTGGCAAAAATGAGTAGTCCTGCGAGGGACTAACGTCCTATCCCGGTGGAGGATTTATATGCCACGGAAACCGGGAAACCAGCCCTTATGAGTCGGTATGACTCGAGAAGATAACCTTTACCTAAAAACTTTTCCTAAAAACTCAAGGGACAATGATATCTAATTGAAAATTCGTAAAAAAATACACCATTGAATTAGTAATTAAAACTAAGCCATTATAACTCTCAGACTGTCCTATAGCTACCGTTGTCCTTAAACATGTTCATTAGCATGTCCCAACTCACTCCATTGTGGTACGAATTCGTGCGTTTAGATTTGAACGCCATTTTCTTTTTCTAAAGAATCTTTCAAAGCTTCTACTGAACTTCGTGACTGTGTTGTGTGTTGTGCATATGTCTATCTATAGACTGGATGTTGTAGTAGATTTATCAGTGTAACCATATGCTGAAAATAAGCGCTTTTTTGTGAAATGTGTTCAAACTAACCGCTCCTTCCCCAACATATTGACTATCTCACTGTCTGTGTTTGCGCATGTTTGTCAATCAGTCTAGCCAGCTCTCTCTCTCTCTCTCTCTCTCTCTCTCTCTCTTCTATCTATCTATCTCTCTCCTACTCTCTCATACTCCCTCTCTCTCCAGCTCACTTTCTCTCTCTCTCTCTCTCTCACTGCTACTCTCTCTCTTGCCCTCTCTCTCTCCTGCTTTCTCTCTCTCTCACCGCTACTCTTTTTCCTACTCTTTCTCTGTCACCTACTCTCTTCTACTTTCTCTCTCTCTTATCCGCTCTCTTTTTCTCTCTTTTACCCGCTCTCTTTCTCTCTCTCTCTCTCCTACTCACTCTCTCCTACTCTCTCTCCTACTCTCTCTCTCCTACTCTCTCTCTCTCCTACTTTCTCCTGCTCTCTATCTCTCTCACTGCTACTCTCTCTCTCTCTCTCCTACTCTCTCTCCCACTCTCTCCTACTCTCTCTCCCACTTTCTCCTACTCTCTCTCTCCTACATTCCCTCTCTCCCTTACTCTCTCTCTCTCTCACTCCCGTTCTCCTACTCAGTCACTCCCTCTCCTACTCTCTCTCTCACTCCCTTTCTGTCCCTTACTCTCTCTCTCTTTCTCTCTTTCTCTCTCTCTCTCTCCTCTTCCCTCTTTCTATTTCCCTGTACAATACACATCCATTTAGATTCCTCCATATATTTCCATATATTTCTCCCTCCTTTACCTCTGCCTCTCTTACTACACCTCTTTTCTAACAATCTCCTTTCTTCAGCGTTTTTGTCTAACTCACAACTCACACAACTAAACAACCTATACATTGATACACACACACACACACACACACACACACACACACACACAACACACACACACACATATACACACACACACACACACACACACACACATACACACAATTGTATGCGCATTCTTATACTTAAAGCCATTTTCAAACACACTTCTATCAACCGAGTCAGAATTAGCACCGGAAGTTCAGTACATAGAAGTGGCATTAAGGCCACAGCATAATGCCCAAAGACGCCTAAGAAACATTTGCTGCCAATTTCAAAAGACGTGAAATGCGTTTTATCGCAAAACTCCAAAAGCGATTTTGTTTTTTCATATATGTATTTTTATTCTTCACATAGCACGACGACGGTGCGTTAGAATTGAAACCTTCTTTGATGTTCGGTCAGTTATGTTGTGGTAAGAAAGGTTGGTTAGCAGCAGCAGCAGTAGCAGTAGTAGTAGTAGTAGCAGCAGTAGTAGTAGCAGCAGTGGTAGTAGTAGTAGTAGTAGTAGTAGTAGTAGTTGTAGTAGTAGCAGCAGCAGCAGCAGTAGTAGTAGTAGTAGTAGTAGTAGTAGTAGTAGTAGCAGCAGCAGCATTAGTGGTAGTAGTAGTAGCAGCAGTGGTAGTAGTAGTAGTAGCAGCAGTAGCAGTAGTAGTAGCAGTAGTAGTAGTAGCAGCAGCAGCAGCAGTGGTAGTAGTAGTAGCAGCAGTGGTAGTAGTAGTAGTAATAGTAGTAGTAAGTAGTAGTAGTAGTAGCAGCAGCAGCAGCAGTAGTAGTAGTAGTGTAGTAGTAGTAGTAGCAGCAGTAGTAGTAGTAGTAGTAGTAGTAGTAGTAGTAGTAGTAGTAGTAGCAGTAGCAGCAGCAGCAGTGGTAGTAGTAGTAGTAGTAGTAGTAGTAGCAGCAGCAGCAGTAGTAGTAGTAGTAGTAGTAGTAGTAGTAGTAGTAGTAGTAGTAGTGGTGGTGATTTTTGTCGTTATTGTTGTTGTTACTGTCTTTTATCGTTTCCTTGTTTGAGTCAGTCATCGGAACTGCGCTCATGCTGGGGCATCGCCTTAAATGGTTCCAGTTGTATAGATCAACCCAGCACTTATTTTCGAGCCTGGTAGTTATTCTATCAGGTCCTTTTCCCGAACCGCTAGATAACGAGAACGTAAACAAACAGACACTGGGTGTTAGTTATCAAACGGCGGAGGGACGGACACACACACACACACACCCACACACGATGGACTTCCACCTAGGTTCGATGTACTCAATTCTCTAACAAAGCTTTGGTTAACCTGTAGCTGCTATAGTAGAAGGCACTTGCCCAAGGTGCCCTGCAGCGGGACTGAACCTGAAACCACCTTGTTGGAAAACGAGCTTCTTAACTACGCACCCATGCCTGCACCTTTGGCTGGTTTTTTTTTTTCAGTATTTTGTTTGTTTATTGTTTAGATTACTAGGTAGGAAAGCAATTACAGTGTTTAGTTCTACCTGTTCACAGTATCCGTTTCAGAATTATCGATTCGAATTTGACGTTAAACCTTACAGAGCCGATATAGGCGGCGAGCTGGCAGAAACGTTAGCACGCCAGGCAATATGCTTAGCAGTATTTCGTGTGCCGCTAAGTTCCGAGTTCAAATTCCGCCAAGGTCGACTTTGCCTTTCATCCTTTCGGGGTCGATTAAATAAGTACCAGTTACGCACTGGAGTCGAGATAATCGACTTAATCCGTTGTCTGTTCTTGTTTTCCCCTCTGTGTGTGTGTAGCCCCTTTGTGGGCAGTAAAGAGATAAGAGCCGATAAAGTGAAAAACTAAAAAAAAATTAGGTTGACCGAACCGGTTTTACTCCTCACCTACAAATATATGGCCTTATACCGAAGTTAGAAATCCTTATTTGGCCAACCTTTGGTTAACAAGTTCGAATAGGCCGCTTAGTTTCTCTGTTCTCACAATCGTGTATACTCTTTCGTTGACTCTGTTCTCAGTTTCCTCAAAATGAAGCATAGTACCAAGCAAAATCACTTTTTTTTTTATCTAGTTTCAGCTCACGAGCTGTGGCCATGCTGGGGCACCGCCATTTATCTATATATCAGATTCTCCACTGGGTAAAGTTTAATACTCCCTGTATCAATTTCAAGTCTGTCGGTCTCTGTTTTGCATTCATTCTTCAGGGCAACGAACTGGAAGGATTATTAGTGTCTCGAACAAAAAGTTTAAGCAGCATTTCTTCATGTTCTTTATACTCCTTGTTCAAATTACGCCGTGGTCGACTTTGCCTTTCATCCTTTCGGAGTCGATAAAACGAATATCATTTGAGTATAAGAATCGATATCATTGACTAACTCTCTCTCTCCTCAACCTTATTATCCTGGGGCTAAGAGTGAAGCCATTTTTTCAGTGATCGATCAAGTAAATTGCAATTGGAACGTTAAAAATAATAATCAACCCGTTTAATTACGCATCTTCCCCTACTAAAATTGCTGCTTGTTTGTTCCTTCTCGAGCCACGACTGGCTCATTCGGGCCGGTTTCCCGGTTTCCTTGGCGTATAGGTTCTTCACCTGGACGGGACGCCGGTTCGTCGCAGGTGTGCTGCAAGATGCGGGAGGAAAGAGTGAGAGAAAGTTGTGGCGAAAGAGTCAGCAGAAGTTCGCCATTCTGCCAGAGCCGCATAGAGCTTAGGTGTTTCGCTCATAAACACATGTATCGCCTGGTCTGAGATTCGAACCCGCCATCCCTCGACCACGAGTCCGCTGCTCTAACCACTAGGCCATGTGCCTACATCAAAATAAAAAATGCGCCCTTTTAAAGCCTGATTGGGATTTTATTTCTCGACCATAGAAATGTGAAAGGCAATCGAGTTCGGGGGGAGGGGGTAAATCAACTGGTTTTTATATTATCGACCCCAGAAAGGATGAAAGATAAAGTCAACCTCGGTGGAATCTGAACTCAGAACGAAAAGGCAGACGAAATGCGGCTAAGATTTTAGTCAAGAGCGGTAACGATTCTGCCAGTTTATCGCTTTATCACTGCTTAATAAACATCTATTTCTTTATTGCCCACGAGGGATAAACATAGAGGGAACAAACAAGGATAGACAAGGTCGATTACATCGAACCCAGTGCGTAACTGGTACTTATTTAATGGACCCCGAAAGGATGAAAGATAAATCAACCTCGGAGCGTAAAGGCAGACGAAATGCCGCTAAGCATTTTATCCAGAGCGGTAACG
>NW_021832419.1:35000-50000 GCF_006345805.1 Octopus sinensis | reverse complement strand
TATATATACATATATACGACAGGCTTCTTTCAGTTTCCGTCTACCAAATCCGCTCACAAGGCATTGGTCGGCCCGAGGCTATAGCAGAAGACACTTGCCCAAGGTGCCACGCAGTGGGACTGAACCCGAAACCATGTAGTTGGTTAGCAAGCTACTTACCACACAGCCACTCCTGCGCCTGCACGATGGACTTCCCTTGCTATTTGAATAAAACATATAGTCTTCAAACGATATGGAGGCCGTTTCTGTTCCTCCTCGACCAGATCCAGGTAGAACACCTCTCTGATGTCGCTGATTCTGTAATACTGCCTTTAGGGCTTTGGTCCGGTTTTTCCCAGAGATATGTCCACAAAATCTCTGGCTCCAATATCTTGGCGAGTACCTTGATCCGGAATTTGGCTTCACACAGGCTAGACTGACGTATTTTTTGACTTTGAATTTGTGTGCTGCTTCTATTTTTATTATCCCAGATATCTCGGTCATTTGTAGTGTATGAAGTAAGGAGTTTCATTATTTACATTATTTACATTCGACGGATATTTGTCCTCATCTTGTTTGTTGTTAACACAACGTTTCGGCTGATATACCCTCCAGCCTTCTTCAGATGTCTTGGGGAAATTTCGAACCTGGGTTCTCATTCCTAAGGTGTGTTTTTTTTATATATATATATATATATATACTTTAGGAATGAGAACCTAGGTTCGAAATTTCCCCAAGATACCTGAAGAAGGCTGGAGGGTATATCAGCCGAAACGTTGTGTTAACAACAAACAAGATGAGGACAAATATCCGTCGAATATAAATAATGTAAATAATGTACATAATTCTTCATCTCTTAAATATAGAGACTATACTGTAGTAAGGAGTTTCATTCTCTCCTCAAGATCCCACTATTAGGCATACTTTCCTCTTGGCGGTTTGGTACCTTTCTCCTGCGAAACACGTATGAAACTAAATGTGTACCTTGGGTGCTGGATTTGCAAACTCTTTATCAGTGGTCCATAGATGTCATATGTACATTCGTACATACATACGTACGCACGGACGGACAGACGGACGGACGGCCGGTAGGCTGGCTGGATAGATGGAAAATTCCATGTGTTTGACGGCATAAGTATTGGTTTCAAATGTTGGCACAGCTTGAGAAAGTGGCTAAGTCGCTTACACCGACTCCAGTGTTCAACTGGTACTTCTTTTATCGACCCCCCCCCAAAAAAAAGGATGAAAGGTGAAACTGACCTCGGTGGAATTTGACGGCATCAATATTGATCATTCAATTCAAATGTCATTAACAAGAACTCGTACACACCCGGCACGAGTGCATTTTTCAGGGTATGTAACCGACTATATATGATTGGCGTCCTATCGGTGAGATGGATTGTTTCTCATCTGTTCCATGTCACGAAGCTCGAACTTAGCAACAACTCTATGAAATTGTCGCAGACGAATTTGTGTGTGTGTGTGTTGTGTGTGTGTGTGTGTGTGTGTGTGTGTGTGTTCACACATGCTTTTGTTTTCTCTTTTATTTTCTTTCTCTAACATGAGAGGTGGGGGTGATGAGAATCCACTCAAAACGACATTATCATCATCATCATCATCATCATCATCTCATCATCATCATCATCATCATCATCGTCGTCGTCATCATTATTGTTGTTGTTATTACTATTATTATTATTATTACCTAAAACATATGGTGAGGAGATGTGTCTATGAGGTGGGATGATGGTGATAGTGTTGGTGTTGGTGGTGATGGTGGTGGTGGTGGTGGTGGTGGTGGTGGTGGTGGTGGTGGTGGTGGTTTGTGTTGATGGTGTTAGCGACGCTTGTGGCGATAGTAGTGAAGATGGTACACTGATGGTAATGATACTTTGATGATGAACTTAATGATGTTGAAGATGCTGGTAATGTTACTGATGATAATGTGATTATACTGACGACGACAGTGATGACGATGATAATGATGATGATGATGATGATGATGATGATGATGATGATGATGATATTGGTGGTGGTGGTGGTGGTGGTGATGATAATGATAACAAGGATGATGACGTTATTGTGGAAGATGTATTAGGTTACACACAATACCATGCTTGGGTGACTGGTGATGGACTTTTTTGTCTTTTTTCTTTTTTTTTTTCGTAGTTTCGTTTTGTTTTTATTTCCATTTTATTATTTTGTCCTTTTAAAAACATCTTTTGTTGAGAAATCTGGCTAAGAAAGCGTGAAATAATACATAAAACAAACAAAGGATTAATGACAACAACAACAACAACGACAACGACAATAACAACAACAGCAATAATAATAATAACAATAATAATAATAATAATAATAATAATAATAATGATAATAATGATAATAATAATAATGATGATGATGATGATGATGATGATGATGATGATGATGATGATGATGATGATGATGATAATAATAGTGATAATAATGGCGGTGGTGGTAGCGACGAGGATGAAAATGAGGATGATAAAAGAAAGCGCTGAAAGAATCCCCGCCTTCACTCTGCTCCTGTCTCATTTTCGCGAACCCATTCTGTTTATTTCCGCCCTGTCAGATGTGTAACCGCAACCCGTCTATTTCGTGCCAAACTCCCTGCTCCTCACCTTTACTGTGCCGCCATTTTGCTGTCAGTCTAACATCGAGCCTGTCCAAGAGGAACACTTCTTTCTCTAGCCTTCTCTTTTCTTTCTCACTACATACCTCCTCCCACTCTCTCTCTCTCTCTCTCTCACTCTTTCACACACACACACAAACACATACAAAGAATGTACAATGGATGAGGCATGTTTACGATAAATATTTTGGGCAATGATGGACGTCAGAGAGAAGAGATCCGAAACCGCAACTCGGTTTCAGTTCTCGGTCGGAGATAGTTTGCTTACGCTGAATGTAAATAAATCTAATGTTACACAGACATTGTTATTTAAGCGAAGGATTGTAAACAAAAACGATATATCTACCATTGGCAGTTACATAATAGTGTATAGTCTAATATATATACATGACATTTCTGTTTCAACCAATTTCACCGCCACAGCCTGTACCAACACCACCATTGTAATCAAAACGACAGACAAACAATAGAAAGTACTAGAAAAGAAGGACTGTATTCTTTTATTCTCGTACACGTTTCATTCATCTGACTATGGCCTTAAAGAACGTAAACATACCAACATCGGTTGTCAAGTGATGGTGGCGGGACAAACACAAAGACAAAGACACCGAGTAATGTAACATATTGTATATATATATATATATATATATATACCGGAGTAAACACATTAATGTGAAACAAGGTGGAAAAGAGAGTACTTAAATACCAGGGGTAGAGTAATATGCTTTATTTAAAAGCAGAAGAAATTCAACAAAACCTGTTACTCGGAGTTTCACGTTCCCGTGTCCGACGAACGGGAACGTGAAGCTCCGAGTAACAAGTTTGTTGAATTTCTGCTGCTTTTAAATAAAGTATATATATATAATATATATATATATATATACAACAGACGTATTTTAGTTTCTGTTTACCAAATCCACTGACAAGGCTTTGGTCTGCCTGCGGCTATAGTAGAATAGACTTGCCCAAGGTGCCACGCAGTGAGACTAAACCCGGAACCAAATGGTTGGGAAGCAGGCTTCTTACCACAGTGCCTATGTATGTTTATTAAATAGTAACGTGTTATTTTAAATAAGATAGCGGCACAATTTGTTCAAATTTGTGTAAATTGTAGTAAGATTTAATAGAGTAAGATAGTATATCTATAATTGATACACACATACACAATCACGCACATATATATAAATGTCTGTAAGTCATACACACGCATACACACATATATATATGTATATATGTATGTGTGTATATATATATATTTATATTTGAAGGTTTGGAGATGATGTACAGGTATTATATATTAGAAGAAATGAGGTACTCAGAAGATCGGATGGTTCATATTTACAGATACACAGGAACTTAGTTTGATTTGAAAACCCCACTAGAATGGGAGAAAGCACTAATAAATGATCTAAGTTATATGATATATAAAAAATGTAATATACAAATAAATATCTGTAAATATAAACCATCCGATCTTCTGAGTACCTCATTTCTTCTAACACATATATATATATGCGCCCTTTTAAAGCCTAGCCAGGCTCATGGGCCCGGTTTCCATGGCGTATGTGTTCCCCACCTGGATCGGACGCCAGTCCATCGCAGCGTTACTCACTTTTGCCAGCTGAGTGGGCTGGAGCAACGTGAAATTAATTGTTTTGCTCAAGAACAAAACGCGTCGCCCGGTCCAGGAATTGAAACAACAATCTTACGATCATGATGCTGACACCCTAACCACTAATCCACGCGCCTCCACACACACACACACACACACACACACACACATACACATATATATATAAATTTTTGTTGAGCCCAAAGACTTATAAGGTTAGTTGCCTGGTTTCCATGAGTAACTGAGATCACAACTCACCCCTAACAGGACGCCGGTCCGTTGCAGTGTTCAAGACCCAGTAATTTTTTAGGGAAGGGGACATGTCGATTACATTGACCCTAGTACTTGTCATGTACTTTATTTTATCGACTCCGAAAGAATGAAAAGCAAAGCTGACTTCGGCAGGAATTGAACTCAGAAGGTAAAAAGCCCGAAGAAATTCCACTATGCATTTTGTCCGACGTGCTTACGATTCTGCTACCTCGCAGCTATATACGCGGGGTGTATGAAAAGTTTTGAGCCTTGAAGACGTGTATCTTCATCAGAAGTCTTTACTATGTTTTGCTTTTTCGAGGCTCAAGACTTTTCATACACCTCTCGTACTAACGCTCACACACACATACAAGCATAGATATATATATATACATGCAACTATGTATGTTTTATATCCTTGTATTTGCTTATATAATTTAACGAAGCAGGAGGAAAAGAAAGTATTTGCATAACACACTACTATTATACGAGACTTATCGCTCTCAATCACGGCTCACAATGAACTGCCTACCAACCCGAACTGCCAGTTGCTCACAGTTCTTTACTTATTTACAATGAGACAGTCCACCTTTAGTCACTTGACGGAATCCTTCCACAACAGTATGTATGTATGTATGTATGTATGTATGTATGTATGTATGTATGTATGTGTGTATGTATGTTCTACTCTTTAGACTAATTGAAAATATCTATTAATTTATAGAAAGTATTACTGAAAAATGCGTCCCTTTTAAACGTGTATAATCAGAAAGCAAGACTATATTCAGTTCTTACTTTCTTCATATTTCGTTTTATAGTATTTGTCTTTTATAACAGTGTTGACTATTAATTGTTCTCTCTCATGAACGGTTTATATTATGAAACGGAGCGTTGGTACTCTGCCATTCCATCATACATCACGTTGTTGCAGCTTTTGACTTTAATCGAAGAGGGTATTGGCTGATAATATCTTTTGCATTTCATTGGCTGCTTCTGGATTTAAAACTTTCGATTATTAGTGTCAGAATTTAGCGATACTATCTAAACGTGATAATCTAAATGTAATAGTCTGAATGTAGTAATTGTATGTAAGATTTTGGCATACAGTTAGTAAAATCGATTTTATAAATAAGACATCCGTTTTTGTAAGAGTGGTGTTGTTCTAAAGTATTTTTATTTGTTTTATCCACTTAGCTTTTCGCTTTAATATATTTTTAATGTGTTACAAATAGCTTTATCTTTCAAGTGTGTATATAGCCTTTACGATAAAACATTTCCTAATGTATTTAATATAGCATTTGGATCCATAAACATAATATCTGTCGTGTTTGCAATTAAATTTCTAAATTACGTTGGTCATTTGAAGATATTTCTCAAACTAGCAAGCTAGCAATTCATTATTAATAAAGAAACTTTGGTTTTCTTCATACATTATATTGTTAATGCGAGTTTATGTTTAGTATTGGAACATTTTGAGATATTTAAAATCTGTGTTCCAAAACCATATCTATACACTATACAGAGAGAAAAAGGATTTAATTCGGGTTTTAAGGGTAGTGGAAGTATGGCTGACTTAGTCGGCAAGCTCCTGGCGAACAATTGCCAAAGGTCTTAGGTACGTATCTAGTCAATGGTACTTCGTTGCACTTATGACCGAGGAACTTAAGGCAAAGAAAAATACACGAAGCCCCAGATTGGCACCACAGGGCAGCCTGAATACACCACCTCTGTTAGAAGCGGAATCCATATAAAATTGCAGATTCTGTTACTAAGTCGTAGTACAATATTTAAATCTGCTCGTTGAGAAAAGCTCATTTTTTTTTTTTCGGAAAAATATTTGAGTGTCAATGAGAAAGTCATTCCTGTGAGTTATACGACGATTCAGGAATTACAACCGTGTTTCGTGGTCTGCTACCACAACAACTCCTTTATAGGATCCAGTTAGCTCAAGACATCATCAGGAGGAACCACGTCCGGTTTCGGCCCCTACTCCTCTACCGTTTTGACGTGGCGTTCCCCCCCTTTCGGAGGTGTCTTCAGCCCTGGTGTTGGGTGCATGTCTTCTTTCTTCTTCTTTCTTCTGTTCCCTGGCCTCTTCGATGTATCGTCAGCGAGTGTCAGCCGGTGATTGACTGACTTGTCAAATTTTTCCCTTTAAATAAATTTTAATTTTTCCCAGTAGCACAAAAGATTGCGTCAAAGCCGTGTGTATACGGCAAGGTATTTGAAGAGTGGAAAGGGAATGGAGATGTATACAATAAGTACATTGAGTTTTATTTCTGGAGAAAACATCTGTTCTGTTATCCAATGTATCAGTATGTTCCTCTAGACAAATAACTCACAGCTGTAAATCACTTGACTGCTCGTCCTTGTAGAAACAAAATTGTTGAAACTTTAAGATTTTTGACAACTGGTGAATTTTTATTCATTTTAGCTGGTGGGACCTGAACCTTAGAATTTTATGTTAGGATCAACCATTTTAAACTTTTTCATCATACAAAGATTAATAAAATAACCGTCAATAATACACTGGGGTAGGGCGGCGAGTTGGCAGAATCGTCGGCTGGCTGAATCGTCTGCTGAATCGTCTGCTGAGTCGTCTGCTGGCAGAATCGTCTGCAGGCTGGGCAAAATGCTTAGCAGCATTTCTTACGTATTTACGTTCTGAGTTCAAATTCCATTGAGGTCGAGTTTGCCTTTTATCCTTTCGGGGGTGATAAAATAAGTACTAGTTGAATACTGAGGGTCGATGTAATCGACTTAATCCTCTCCCCAAAGTTGCTGGCCTTGTGCCAGAAAACTGAAACCAAAAAAAAAAACTATGGTCGAGCTTAGAAACATATACAAAAAAAGCTTACAAAAACAAAGTTATTTATACACATTCACGTACATTATACATATATAAACATATACACACTTATACACAATCGTACATATTCATACACATACAAACTTAATACTGTAACACACATATACACACACGCACACACACTCTCTCTCACACACAAATACACTAACACACACGCATGCAATCAGTTATATTGACGCATATAATACACGCGTGCGTAATTTTTGCATAAATTCTTAAAATTCTTCATGTCATTATAATGGAAATGATATCAAAGACAGCTAGTTTCCTTATTTCTAACGAAAAACTTCGCGGAATTCCTGCATTAAATGAGTCTGCATATCAGTCACGAACATTTTCTGTAAGACTTCTTGCTGCGAAGTCTTCAAATCTTAAACCATTCCACTCTGTCTCTTAACAGACGTTTTTTTTTCTTCTTAAACACACAGCCGCATAGACATTCGAGTGTATATTTGTTACCGTTATACGTTGTCGTCATTGTAGCTGTTCTCTGAGCGAACACCATAGAGATTAGCTTCTGATTAACGGTATCTGTAATACGCTTTCCAAGTAGTTTTCGCTTACACCACTAATGCGCTTAGAAAAAGAATTAAGTCACACAATCTCATTTCCTCTTTTCCGAAAATGTGTAAGAATTTACGAATGTCACTTGATTAATTTATATATTGGTGAAAAAAAATCGAGTGAATATATTGATAGAATGCCGGACTAAATAAAGGCTTTGGCGAATTTAGTTAGATTACTTTCTCAGTTCGAACCCCACTGAAGTTCATTCTGCTGTTCGCCCTTCCGGGATCGTTGTAACAATATAATTCACACACTCACACACACACACACGCACGCACGCACACACGCACAAATACACACACACACACAACACACACACACACACACACGCACAGAGGCACTCTATCGATTACGACGATGAATATTTCAATTCATCCGATCAACGGAACAGCCTGGTCGTGAAATTAACGTGCAAGCGGCTGAGAGCTCCACAGACACGCATACTTTTCAAGTAGTTCTCGGGGAGATTCAGCGTGACACAGAGTGCGACAAGGCTGGCCCTTTAAAATACAGGTACGACTCATTCATTTTTGCCAGGCGCCACTCCTATAGGCGTAGGAGTGGCTGTGTGGTAAGTAGCTTGCTTACCAACCACATGGTTCCTGGTTCAGTCCCACTGCGTTGCACCTTGGACAAGCGTCTTCTACTAAAGCCTAGGGCCAACCAAAACCTTGTGAGTAGATTTGGTAGACGGAAACTGAAAGAAGCCCGTCGTTTGTGTGTCTGTGTTTGTCCCCCGCCCCAATATCGCTTGACAACCAATGCTGGTGTGTTTACGTCCCCGTAACTTATCGGTTCGGCAAAAGAGATTGATAGAATAAATACTAGGCTTACAAAGAATAAGTCCTGGGGGTCGATTTGCTCGACTAAAGGTGGTGCTCCAGCATGGCCACAGTCAACTGACTGAAACAAGTAAAAGAAGTGAGTGGATTGGAGCAACGTGAAACAGAATGTCTTGCTCAACAGCACAACGCGCTCCTAGGAATCGAACTCACGAACATGACAATCGTGGGACGAATATCTTAACCACTCACACACACACACACGTGTATATGTATTGGGGTCGATTCAGATCGATAACTACAAATCATGTGTGGCTTTGAGCTAATGAGTAGACATATATATACAGTATGTGCGAAAAAGATAGCTTCTTTCTATTATTTTCAGAGATATTTTATTACAATTAACGAGTTGCTAATATTTTGCAATAATTTCTTATTCGTTTTACATATTATTCATTATTTCCACATTTGTTTCTGTGTTTTTGTGATTAAAATCTTGCGTAAGCAACTTCAGTCGATTTATCCAAATTTACGTTGGTCTCAGCGAACATATCTAAAAGAATAAAAATTATAAAAGCTCCAACAAACAAATATTGAAGAGGAAAACCAAATGAAATACATGTGAAGATATGAAGAAAACATTTAGTAAAACAGATATAAGCTAATTTAGTTTTTAAAATGTTTCCTCGTGTTACGTTGTTTTTCGAGTTAAGTCGCATATGTCTTGGAACTAACGTAAGTTGAAGTATGTCTGTACTTGTATTTTATCAAGCTTATTTTGTGTGAATCAGTTTCAGAAAGTAAACGAAAACATACGGCTGGGCAATCCAGATTCGATTGATTATTTTATATATGTTACTAGCAGTATCGCCCGGCGTTGCTCGGGTTTGTAAGGGAAATAACTATATAAGCATTTTTAGAGAGTTTTAGCCAAAAAATAGCAAAAAATGCATTAAAAATGGAAAAAAAATGATGGTAAATTTTTTTGTAAATCGTTGACTCATCGTAGACATTTTTAGAGAGTTACTTTCCTTATATAATAGCGAAAAAATGCATTAAAATGGAAAAAAAATTATGGTAAATTTTTTTTTAAATCGTAGACTCATCGTAGACGCGCGCTAATACCGAGAAGGGCTCGATATGAATCACGACTATAAGATACCCGGTTTTGGTTAAACTGCACCGCAAAATGTGGGAGTAGTTAGGAATCTAAATCGTAGGAGACAGACACACAACCTTACTTTTATATATAAAGATTAGTGATACGGTGGTATTTATTTTCGTAATGGAAAAAGGCGGCGAGCTGGCAGAAATGTTAGCACGCCGGACGAAATGCTTAGCAGTATTTCGTCTGTCGCTACGTTCTGAGTTCAAATTCCACCGAGGTCGACTTTGCTCTTTCATCCTTTCGGGGTCGATTAAATAAATACCAGTTACGAACTGGGGTCGATATAATCGACTTAATCCGTTTGTCTGTCCTTGTTTGTCCCCTCCGTGTGTAGCCCCATGTGGGCAGTAATAAAAATAAGAATCGTTACCATTCCGGCAAAATGCTTAACCGCTTTTCGGCCATCTTAACATTCTGAGTTCGAATTCCGCCAAGGTCGGCTTTTTTTTTACTTGTTTCAGTCATTTTGACTGCGGCCATGCTGGAGCACCGCCTTTAATCGAGCAACTTGACCTCGGGACTTATTCTTTGTAAGCCCAGTACTTATTCTATCAATCTCTTTTGCCGAACCACTAAGTGACGGAGACATAAACACACCTGCATCGGTTGTCAAGCAATGCTAGGGAGACAAACACAGACACACAAACACACACATGCATATATATACATATATATACATATATACGACGGGCTTCTTTCAGTTTCCGTCTACCAAATCCACTCACAAGGCTTTGGTCGGCCCGGGGCTATAGCAGAAGACACTTGCCCAAGATGCCAAGCAGTGGGACTGAACCTGGAACCATGTGGTTGGTAAGCAAGCTACTTACCACACAGCCACATTAGGTCGTCAAGTATGAAATTTGTAGTAAGGCATATGGTAAACTTTGACAGCCACTCATTTTGCACCATTATTATATTTTGACAATCTTTATTTTAATGTTAGAAAGCTGACAGATCTATCTCTTTAGTCTAACTCATTTTTCGCTTTATAAAGTATTTATAAATCTTTTTTGTTTTTGTTTTTCTTTTGTTTGTTTTTTTGCTATTTATGTTTAGAGATGGATAAGTCGGAAATTCGTACAGTTTTGAAATATGAGTTCTTTCTGGGAAATGCATCATGGGCAGCTCGAGATATTAATGGAGGATTTCATTGCCACCGTCGAATCAGATCCATCTCAAAGTGCCCGTGAACTATTATTTCAGTGCCTATAATTCTCTTTTACAAGGCTTCCGAGGCATATGAGAGAGAGAGAGAGGGACAACGGTATCCTCAAACCGGAGACCCCGACCTGGCTGCTTGCAACAGAGGGAACTTCGTTAAATGCACATAAGGATCAAGAGGTATTGTGAAACCGGGTGACAAATCCTGCAACAGCTAGACCACGGTAGGATTTGAACTCGGGCCACAAAGATCCGAAACAAATACCGTAAGATATCTCACTATAGACTGGTACTTTATTTATCGATTCCCAGAAGGATGAAAGGCAAAGTTATCTGTGACGTGAATTCAACTGAGAGGATAAGGAACAGAAACAAATACCACAAAGTATTTCGTCCGATGCTCTACCGACTCGGCCAATTCACTGCCTATAATATCGCTTGGTGGGGAGGAGAGGAATGTTTAATATTTCAGGGTCTTGTCCTTCAAAGATGAGGTTACTGTCAGCATGAATGCCGACGGCCTGGCTAACAGCACAGTCATCTCTTTATATTGAAATTTAAACATTGGTGAATCGACGTCTGCGAGGAAATTGTCGGCAGGAAGGAAGTTCCAGTGGGTTGATACTAGGGAGGAATGATTGGAGAGAGGTTAGCGCAGCGTTTGGGGTGAGATAGAATAGGGTGACGTGAGGAGTGGAGACGGTTGTTATTCTTGCTGTGACAGCCCCGCCGTGTGCACCCATCCATATCTAAGAAGTGGGTTTATTACAGGTACTAATTTGGCTGCTCTGTCGCAGTAGTGACAGTTCTAATAATAACTGATTTATCGTTAAAGTTATAAGTGCCAAATGTGATGATTAGAGCTAGACCACACACACACACATACAAATACAAAGTAGTTATTCATAAATGTGTACATGCATTCACGAGTAGGATTTGTTAATCAGATCACCTCCCATCCAGCACCAAGCTGTTTGCGTTCTTTCTCAAAATCTCTATCCTCATTACAGGAAATACACCCTACTCGAAGGTGCAACCATCCGTGATATTATAAAACATTAAGTGGGCCTTCGTAAGTTAGTATATTTGGTATTGACATTTACCAGATGATGAATCGCGTACGAAAAGTAATGTATCGTTTTTAATATTTTTATTTTGCTTCTTGTAACTACCCATGCTTCGGTCTAACACTGTATGGTTCCTATTTAATCCTCCATGTCGGTGAATGAATCTCAGCGAAGCAACATCGAGTCAATGCATTCATATGTGTGTGTATGAGTGTGTGTGTGTATGTATGTGTTTGCATGTGCGTTTGTGTGTGTGTACATATTCTTGTTGACAGATGTAGGTAAGCATGTATGCATGTAAGTATGCATGAATGAACTATACGTATGAATATACGTACGTATGAATGTATGTATATATATATATATATATATGTATATATATATATATACACACACATGTTTATTTGCATGTACGTTTGCATGCACTATGTATGTATATATGTATGTATGTATGTATAAATAGATCGATAGATGGATGGATGGATGGATAGATAGATAGATAGATACTGTATACACATACACAATTATACAGAAACACATACTTATACACAAACACACATACTTACACACAAACTCTAGGAAACTTAGACACACACTTGTTTCCCATTTGAGTGTGCCTATAAAGCTTCATACCCTCGTACACACACACACTCTTAAGTATGCATACACACATATGAATATGCACATATACACTCATACACGCGTACATATTCGTAAGAGTTCATTGCAGTTACAGATAGGCACATATTAGCTGCATTTAAATATATATACATACATGCAAAACACGCATCCAGAAAGGAAAAGAAAACAAATGAAAAGCATAAAAAGTAAAGAAAAAAAAAAGAGAAATACAATCTTAAAACCGATATAAAAAAAATATGTTTGGTGAAGCAAGTGAAAAGTTAAAGAGAATCATGATTGATAGAGAAGAATGAGGAAGAGAAAGAAAACTGTAGAATAGCAGGAAAGGGGAAAACGGAGAGAAGAGAGAGAGACAGAGACAGAGATAGACAGACAGAGAGTGCGTGTATGGTGTATTTGTGTGTATTTCCAACGTTATTTGTTGGATGAGAATGTTTTCAAGAGTAGTCGTAGCGAGAGAAATGGTAGGTGTTTGTGAGGTCTGAATAGTGAAACTTATATAAACAGAAAGGAGACGATTTGGCCACTGAGATGCTGGCGATTTGGCCCGGCTGACTAGACCTTCGATCTGTTTTGGCGACTGTACGTTTTGACACTGGAGGCAAATACACACACACACACACACACACAAAGACACCGTGCGCAGAAATATACACATACAGAGGAGGAGAGAGATAGAGAGTGAGTGAGTGAGTGAGTGAGTGAGTGATGAGTGAGTGAGTGAGTGAGTGAGTGAGTGAGTGAGTGAGTGAGTGAGTGAGTGAGTGGGTGACTGGGTGAGTGAGTGGGTGAGTGGGTGAGTGAGTGAGTGAGTGAGTATATAGGCATAGAAACTTAACTCGATGTTCACGCATATAAACAGAGAGAGGGAGGGAGATAACGACAGAAATGTTAAAACGTCTGTTGTCAAGTAAGTCAGCGTCGAATCAGTGACGCCAAATAAACGGCGCAAAGCGGCTGTGCCCAGACGTCTCATACATACCTTGTAATAAAGCACACGTATAAAGAGTTCTAAAAGGAGCACAGAGATAATGGTAGGGTACCATAAAAATCAAGGCTATTAGGTAAAGTCAAGAGCTTCTCTCTCTCTCTATCTCTCTCTCTCTTTCTCTCTCTCCTTTTTTTCTCTTCTCCTTCCTCTGTGCATATATGCGTGTGAAATACGTAGCGTATTTCAGAATAGTTGGGAGATAAACGGGGAGATAATGGTGACTGTAGGCTAGAATGGCAGAAATAAAGCGAAAGATATGAAAGAAATGAAATACGGAAGAAAAGGGGAAAATATATGAAGACAGTCTAGGACTCATGAGTAACTGTTACAGTATTTCCAGTAGCAAATTAATAAGAGCTAAGGGAAATAACTCAAAAGGGTTAATGGTAAGAAATTGAATGACAAACTTCAATGGACATGTATTGAATATCATACATGTTATATTCTTAATTCAATGAAATACGTGTAGTTGAAACCTGGAAACAGAAACCTGTCAGGTAATTGTCAAGAGCTTAGATAATTTAGAAAGATAATTTCAAGAATTTAAGAATAAATTTCTCAAGTAAATTGACATAGTTAGAGAAAGCACTGTCTCGTGTTACTTAAAGGCATGGAACCACAGTGGAGATAAGTTTCGGTCTAGATTAGTTAATTGGTTATATAGTTAACCAATGGTCGAATAACAAAGAAATTAAATAAAGCCAATACGCGTGTTCATTATTAGTGTAACGACCCTCCTGAAATACGTCAATATGTGTATGCATGTATGTTTGTGTGTGCGTGTGTGTGTGTGTGTGTGTTTGAGTGCGCATATAAGTACGAGGGGTGTATGAAAAGTCTTGAGCCTCAAAAAAACAAAATATGGTAAAGACTTCTGATGAAGGTACAAGACTTCAAGGCTCAAAACTTTTCATACACCCCTTGTATATATAGAGGTGCAGATGTGTGTGTGTTTATGTGTTATCCTTGTATGTATAAACATACAGACAATGTGTGCATGTATGTGTGTGTGTGACCTACGGTTAAACAAATTTTAAATGGTTTCTTGTTCATTCATACCTGTCTCAGACTTGGTCATACGTAAATGTTTGTCGTTACAGCTGGCAAAACAGCTGTCTCGCCTACATCCCTTTCATCGCTGTGTGGTTCTCCCTCAGATAGCCAAGTCTCTACACAGTATTATATTCACTCAATACTCCTAAACATTCATTGCTCTCTGCGTCTGGAAATGATTTTATTAGTCGTTATTAACGT
>NW_021832419.1:25000-27500 GCF_006345805.1 Octopus sinensis | reverse complement strand
ATCCTGAGCTAAACTCTCTGAAATGCTGATTCCACAGCCTGGACTTCTGACGTTCTCTGAAATAAAACCCTTTCGTGAGCTATTACAGGAATCATATTCTCATATCTGCATCTAATATTTGGTTTTTATTCGCGGTAACTTACATTAGGCCTTGGCTTATTCCTCAAACCGCATTTTACTTATGCTTGTATGTGTATGCTACATACATATATATACGCACACACTATATGATATATTTAATACGTACACGCACCTGTATATAATACTTATATATAGCGTATATTACAATAAATATTATACACACACATGTATGCATGTATATCATTATTCAGTTCATTTCAAGATTTCTTGCCAACAGAGAAATAACCGGTTTCTAACCTAGATCTGAGGTTCCTTCATTGGAGTTTCAACATCAACAACGTGGTATTTTGTTGTTTGTATGTATATATGTATGCATAGTCAATTCCAATAAATGGATAATAAAATTATCAATAACAGACAACAATAGGACGTGCACATGGAGTGTATTAGTTTGACGTTCAGTAAAAGGAGAAAGTTTTTGACGTTTCGAGCATAGTAAAGTCCATAGAAGGAAAAGAAATCGCAAATAGCACGTGTTTAGTTACATGTATATATATGTGTGTGCGTGTGTATACATATATATGTATGTGTGTGCACAAAAATATATTTCTAATGTATACACACACACATATGTGTCGAAACCGTAGTGATATTCGTTAGGCAGCTGATGATGGGAATGCATGTTTGATAAGCTTGTGAATTTTTTTACATCCTGGGATCTCGTTATTCTAAGCTGTCATTCTTGTGCGGTTGAACATGTCAAAGGGTTCATGGTTTATAGTGATTACATATATTGGTATTGCATGATTGCCTTCGTGGGTAATTTTGTTATGCTAGGATAATACTTAATGGTTTTTAGTTTTGGGAGGTTCTATGGCATATGTGTGTGCGTGTGTGTATATGCATATGTGTGCGTGTTTGTGTCTATGTGTGCGCGTGTGTGTGCATGTTTGTGCGTGATTGCGTTGGTGGGTGTAAGTGTTTTTGTGCGTGTATAACATGAATACTATATGTTGTAAAATAACAGTTGTACAGCATGTAAATTAGGATATATTTTATATAGCGAAAAAATCATCAGACATAGAACTGAATACTTCGGGTAAAGTGGGCAGACACGTATATTACATCAGAAGTTGACAGTCTACTCAGAGCTTCGCTCTGGGCTTGGCTGTTGAACACTGTGGAATAGATAAAAAGTGTGCAGCTCTTATAAGGATGGGTTGTCCTTAACTATGTGTGCGAGGGTGATGATAAATGTCATTTAATACAACTAAGAAATGTAGGGATTGTATGGGAAAGTTCTTGCTAAGGTGTGTGTACATATATATATATATATATATATATATATATATATATATATATAGGACTGGACACGCTTGTTCTTATCTGATGGCACTATCTTCAAATTTTCTAAACAATTTTAGAGAAATGTTAACTTAGTGGGATTTACCTTGGATATGGATCCTGACACTTTGCGTCTATCTTGCAAGACATGACTAGAAGAATTCAAAGCTTGTGAGACAGGGCTCTTTAATATCCACGAGGCTGGAGCACCTGAGACGGGCCTGAATATATCTTGAAAGTGCTGAGGCTTTTCAAAATTATTACATTTACACCTTTTCTCTAAGTATTAGTAATAGAGTTAGTTGCATTAGCTGCAACTGGAAATGTCTAATGGCACCATATAAAATGGTCAAGGAACAGAATACGAAGTGGTAGATGTTCTATTAATAGTCTTTTCTATTCCTTTTTTACTATTTTACTTGTTTCAATCATTTGACTGCGGCTATGCTGGAGCACCGCCTTTAGTCGAGAAAATCGCCCCCAGGACTTATTCTTTGTAAGCCTAGTACTTATTCTATCGCTTCCATTTGCCGAACCACTAAACACACCAGCATCGGTTGTCAAGCGATGCTGGGGGACAAATACAGACACACAAATACACACACACACACACACACACACACACACACACACACACACACATATATATATATATATAATATATATATATATATATTATATATATATATATACGACATGCTTCTTTCAGTTTCCGTCTACCAAATCCACTCAAAAGGCTTTGGTCAGCCCGTGGCTATAGTAGAAGACACTTGCCCAAGGTGCCACGCAGTGGAACTGAACCTGGAACCATGTGGTTCGTAAACAAGCTACTTACCACACAGCCACTCCTACGCCTATTATAGGTACAAAGCCTAAAATTTGGGGGGAAGGGACTAATCGATCACATCGACGCCAATGCTCAGCTCATACTTATTTTACTGACTCCGAAAGGCTCTATCGATCTCGGTGGAATTTGGACTTAGAACGTAAAACCGAAAGAAATGCCGTTAAGTAATTTGTCCGGCGTGCTAATGATTTTGCCAGCTCGTCGCTTTAAAAACACTCAGTTCATATT
>NW_021832419.1:17500-20000 GCF_006345805.1 Octopus sinensis | reverse complement strand
GTTATTTCGTCTGCCGCAAATTCCGCCGAGGTCGACTTTGCCTTTCATCCTTTCGGGGTCGATAAATTAAGTACCAGTTACGCACTGGGGTCGATATAATCGACTTAATCCGTTTGTCTCCTCTGTGTTTAGCCCTTTGTAGGTAGTAAAGAAATAGGTATTTCGTCTGCCGCTACGTTCTGAGTTCAAATTCCGCCGAGGTCGACTTTGCCTTTCATCCATTCGGGGTCGATAAATTAAGTACCAGTTACGCACTGGGTCGATATAATCGACTTAATCCGTTTGTCTGTCCTTTGTTTGTCTCCTCTGTGTTTAGCCCCTTGTGGATAGTAAAGAAATAGGCATTTCGTCTGGCTTTACGTTCTTAGTCAAAATCCCGCCAAGGTCGACTTTGCCTAATATCTTTTCGGAGTCCGTAAAATAAGTACCAGTTGAGCCCCGAGGTCATGGCATTGTGCCAAAATTTGAAATCAATAATGATTCATCCCTGTGGTACAAATGGTAAATTCAACCTCAGAGTGAACTGTACTCAGAACTTAAAAGAACATCACCAACTTCAAGTTTCTCTCGGTTAAACTTTGCCACATTCAGCCATGAGTAACTTTGTCCTTTCTTCCCTTAGAAATCAGTAATGATTTTTTTGTTTTTTACACGGGGTCAAAACAGCACAATTAGTGGGTGTATAAGTGGTTGAATTGACCCCAAGTTTGCACTCGGGTCATACTCATTTTATTTACGCTTAGAAGGCTGAAAGTTATTGCTCACTACAACAAGATGTGAACTCAAAATAAAGAGATGGGTGACTAAATGTCTGAAGTGACATTTCGTTAGGCGCTCTACTATTTCCGGCATTCCGTTATTTCGTCGTCTGTCACGAGGTTAACAAGTACGTAAGTTATTACAAAATAATACTTAGCATTGTTAACACACAAACCAACAAAAGTACTGTGTGTTAAGATGGGAATTTTGCATTCGTTATTTAACGACATCAGGGCGACGAGCTGGCAGAATCGTTGGCACGCCGGATTGAAATGCATAGCGGCATTTCGACCGTCTTTACTTTCTGAGTTCAAATTCCTCCGAGACCGATTTTGGCCTTCATTTTTTTTTTTCGGGGTCGATGAAATAATTACCAGTTGAGCAGTTATGATCAATATTATCAACTAGCCTCCTCCCACAAAATTTCAGGCCATGTGCCTGTAGTTCAAAGGATTGTTTAACGACATCAAGATGGCAAGCTGACAGAACCGTCAGTATGTGAGATAAAATGGAAAGCAACATTTTTTTCTGGATCTTTACGTTCTGAGTTCAAATATCACCGAGGTCGACTTTGCCTTCTATCTTTTCTGGATCGATTAAAATATGTCGCAGTTGAACACTGGAGCCGATGTGAACTACTTCTCCCTCTACTGAAAATTGCTGGCCTTGCGCCCAAATTAGGAAAGGTTATTAACGGGTTGTCATATGCCTCTAAATTACTTCCATCTAACGTGCGAAGTTGAGCTGCTACGCGTCGTCCCATAGTTTCAACTGTTGTCCAATGACCAATTTGTATCAGTGGAAATGCAGGTCTTCGGGCAAAATATGCCCCACCGTTCGATTACCGATGCCAAGTTCAGTGGAATGCCTCCGAGCAGAGCGATTCGTACTCCGTATCAAAGTTTGTCTGACGTGTTCCACATTTTCCGGGGTCCGTACCGTTCGTGGCACGTCCGCCGGTCTCCTATTCATTAGTGTACCTCGTGTACGAGGTGCATTCACCCTGTGTTACAGGTGGGAACAGCCTGATTTCGGCGAATGTTGAAGTGACGCCGAAACTCACGCAGAACCGCTGTGATGGACTCGTTTTTCTTCACGTAACTCTCGCAGGCAAACATGCGATGCTCTGTCGTCCACAGCGCCATGGCTTCACCTGGAAAGGAAAAAAATGCTAAGACACTAAGGATCGAATGGTACCTGTCGGACATATGTCCCTCCAACTGGGACTGAATAATAGCCATTCCCAAAAAAGCCCGTCTTCTCTGCCCCACCCTGCACATATATGTGTGTGCTTATGTGTGTGTGTGTGTGTGTGTGTGTGTGTGAGGGTATAAAAGGTATTAGTATCTAGAAGATCCAAAGAGTAGCAGGTAATGCTAAGTAAGTACTAAGGATAGACCATAGTTGAACTCTTGGTTCGATCTTGATACGAGGCGCTTAATTTGGGTCATGTATTAGCCTGTATATATAAATATATATATATTAGACAAGAACAGATAAGAAAGCGAAGGTTGTGAAGAGTTTTCAGGACATATATAAGGAAAGTGATATAGCCTTACAGCTGTTTCTGTTGAAGGGATATCCATAATATCCCAGAAACAACTGTAAGACAATATCTCTTTCTTTATAAATGTCCTGAAAACTCCTCACAGCCTTGGCTTTGTTATCTATTCTTGCCTAATATATATATATAGGGAGATAGAGGGGAAGGTGTAGTAGCTTATCTATATACATTAGTATA
>NW_021832419.1:0-12500 GCF_006345805.1 Octopus sinensis | reverse complement strand
CGTAAGATTGTGGTTTCGATTCCTGGACCGGGTAATGCGTAGTATTCTTGAGCAAAACACGAGAAGATGCTTTTAATGAGAAGGCAGCCGTCAGTGAAAACTAATTCAGTTATCAAGTTATTCTCAAGCAATCAATCCGTAACATTTCGTATTTCTCCAATGCAGGAAACCCAGGACTATAATATACAATGAATCGAGTAACCATGTAGGGACACCCTCTTTGGGTCAGACTGCTTGCTGAATGTTATTTTCCAGAGAGTAATATTGATTTCATATTTTGGCACAAGGCCTGAAAGTTTATGAGCAAGAAGTCGATCGCATTCACCACAGTTCTCAACAGGTATTTATTTTCTCGACCCCTAAGGGATGAAAGACAAAATCGGCCACGGCGGAATTTGAACGCAGTACGTAAAGACGGACGAAATACCGCTAAGCATTTCGCCTGGCATGCTAACGATTCTGCCAGTTCCACACCTTAGCAGCTGGAATATTAAAAAAAAAAAGGTAGAATCGTTAACATGCCGGGCGAAATGCTTAGCAGTAATTTATTCGTCTTTAAGTTCTGAGTACAAATTCCGCCGGGGTCGACATTGCCTTCCTTTATCCTTTCGGGGTCGATAAATTAAGTACCGGTGAAACAGTGGGTTTAATTTAATTGACTTCCCCCCTCACCAAAAATTTCAGGCTTGTGCTTGTAGTAGAAAGGAATATTAAAAAGAAAAACGATTAAAGCGGCGATCTGGCAGATTCGTTAGCACGCCGGGCGAAATGCTTAGCGGTATTTCGTCTGCCGTTACGTTCTGAGTTCAAATTCTGCCGAGGTTGACTTTGCCTTTCATCGTTTCGGGGTCGATAAATTAAGTACCAGTTACGCACTGGGGTCGATATAATCGACTTAATCCGTTTGTCTGTCCTTGTTTGTCCTCACTGTGTTTAGCTCCTTGTGGGTAGTAAAGAAATAGGTATTTCGTCCGCCTTTGAGTTCAAATTCCGCCGAGGTCGACTTGGCCTTTCGTCGTTTCGGGAACTATAAAATAAGTACCAGTTGAGTACTGGGGTCGATGAAATCGACTTACCTCCTCCCCAAAATTGCTGGCCTTGTGCCAAAATTTGGAATCAATATTTGAAATAATCAATGCCGAATTACAGCAAACACGAAGTAATAGAAGTAGCTCTGTGTGTGTGTGTGTGTGTGTGATTGAGCGCATGAGAGACACAGAAAGATAAGCAATCTGTTTTTGTCTTTTTTTCACACGGATTTGTTTACGTATTAAATGAGTCATAAAACGTTTCTTTATAATTGTCATGTTAAATCGTTTTCTAAATTAGGAAATTAGACATACAATAGGTGCAGGAGTGGCTGTGCAGTGTAATAAGAAGCTAACTTCTCAACCACATGATTCCGGGTTCAGTCCCATTGCGTGACACTTTGCGCAGCCTTTAGCCGACAAAGCTTTATGTGTAGATTCGGTAGACGGAAATCTGAAAGAAGCCCATCCTGTATATACATGTGTGTGTGTGTGTGTGGTGTGTGTGTGTGTGTGTGTGAAAACCGGTGTTGGTGTGTTTACGTCTCGTAATCTAGCGGTTCGTCAAAATAATCCGAGAGAATATTACAGGCTGTAAAAAAAATAATTGCTGGGGGGAGTCGATTCATTTGACTAAAATTTCTCCAAGGAGGTGCCCCAGCATGACACCGCAGTCTGATGACTGAGACATGTAAAGATTATATAACACTCGCTCGCGCACACGTACACACTCACACCCAAACACCCACTCACACCCAAAAACCCACTCATACCCAAACACCCACTCACACACAAATGTATATATGTCCTCAAAAATGCCCCAGTCCTCCTTTCTTTCTCTCCCTCCCTCTCTCTCTCACTCTCCCACACACTCTCTCTCTCTCTCACTCTCTCACACTCTCCCTCTCTCTTTCTCTCTCTGTCCCGCGTGGCTTATTAACGATTCGACTAGACGTTTATTTCGAATTGTCAAAGGATATTCTGGAGATTTTATCTGGTCGAAATTATCTGTTTCTCTTGACTGCTACCACCGACAGAAATGTCTTTATTATTATTATTATTATTACTCCTTCGCAACACAGTGTAGGTAAAAATGCTCCGGAATCATTATTATCATCATCATCGTCATCATCATCACCCTAATTATTATTACTACTACTACTACTACTACTACTACAACTACTACTACTACTATTATTATTACTTGCTTTTCATCCTTTCAGGGTCGATATCACGTTTAGTTGTTTTCTATATCTTTTTAAAGTCAGAAAGTTTGAGAGAGAGAGACTAAACTTGTGTCTCTACTGAAGCAAAAGAATGTGGTCAATAAAGAAATAAGAAATTATGTAAGAAACCCTGCCTAGATGCGGGCTTAAGTTGGGTAGAACGCCCATTTATTTTGCAGCAAGTGCAACACTAATAACCAACATATTGACAGGACGTGAAAGTTTATCTACAAATGATAGGATGAGCATTGATTTTACAATTTACGTTAGTCGCCAAATGATTCCAAGTTTGATCCGAAATCGAGTCTCTAAACTAGATTTATTAAGAACTTCACTACGGCGTTCGCCATGATATTAGTATTGATTGTAGTGAAACCGTTGCGAGGTCGACAGCAATGACAGCTGCGATGATGAGGTCTGCGGCGATAAGACAATAATGAAATGAATAAAACATAGCAATGTTGCTCGGATAGGTAAGAATATCACAGTAGGAAAGTGTTATGAACGCTAGTTGTCTAGTAATATTGAGTCTCAAGACACCAAACTTTGTATCATCATATCAACATCAATGAAACATGATTGACGGAGGAGGAAGCCAGACAGCACAAAAATGAACAAACAAGGCATGGCTGTTAAATCATCGATAGTGTGATAACGGGAGACAACTAGCATTAAGGAGCAGTGAACAAGATAAGTTGAGAAGTGTCAGGAAGACGTCAAGTGTATGAATTACAGCCATAAGGTCACTAAAAAGAATTGATGTAATAATACTTGAAGTGATAGAATCTATAGTTAATTTGACATACGTTCAGTAAAAATATAAATAAGAATTAAAGCAGAATTACTGTTTAAAATTAATACTCTTTGTAAAATCCGAAATTTTGAAATAATTGTTTTGAAAGTGAAGGAGGTGTGCTGCAAATAAATAAATTAATTAAATTAATATAAAATAAGATCATGAGAAAAATCATTGATTCTAATTCGCTTCCATTTTCAATGATATTTGATACATCCTAAAAGCGAGAAAAATCATTGTCAAAAATAATAGTGCTTGTCATTCTAATTTTTCTATCAAGATCGTCTGATTGGCAAAATCATTGGAGTGTAATTGTCCTGATTGTTTTTCGTTCTGAGTTCAAATCCCACCCAGATCAACTTTGCCTTTTATCCTTCAGGGTCGATAATATAGAATACCGATCAAATACTGAGTTCGATACAAGCGTTGATCTTTATCTATATAAGGAATTATCAGTTTTACATCAAATTTATCAAGTACACCTTGAAGAAGAAATAAGAGCGGTAAAGGAAGAGCTACATACACACACACACACACACATATATATATATATATACATTTATACGACGGGGCTCTTTCAGTTTCCGTCTACCAAATCCACTCACAAGGCTTTGGTTCGCCCGAGGCTATAGTAGAAGACACTTGCCCAAGGTGCCATGCAGTGGGACTGAACCTGGGACCATTGTAAGCAAGCTACTTACCACACAGCCACTCCTGCACCTATTATTATTATTATTATTATTATTATTACCTGTTCAAATTCCACCGAGGTCGACTTCATCTTGATCCTTTCGGGGTCGATAAAATAAGTACCAGTTGAACACCGGAGTCGTTGTAATCGACTTATCCCCACTTCCTCCAAGCTGCACTAGTGACAAAAATTTGAAATAATTATTGAAGGCCGCGAGCTGGTAGAATCTTTAGCACGCTGGACGAAATGCTTAGCGGTATTTCGCCTGAATTTACGTTAAATTCCGCCGAGGTCGATTTTGCCTTTCATCATTCGGGGTCGATAAAACAAGTACAAGTTGAACACTTGGGTCGATGTAATTGATTTATCCCCTTCCCCAAAATTGTTGCCCTTATGGAAAATTTGAAATTATTATTATTAAGGTGGCGTTACAGAGACTCTTTACTTACAACAACATTTATTTTATCGACCCCCCAAAGAGTTTAAAAACATTATATTTTCCCCCACTTCGGAAATTGAACTCAGAACATAAGTAGTTATAACTAAATACCACAAGGTATTTTCTCAGACATTCATCCAATTCTGCCGTCTATACTTATTAATGATATTTTTACTAACTCCATGCTGGGACGTCAAATCCTATATATATATATCCTTGGTCGGTCAATAATGGAAACAGCTACGCTATTCCGTAAAGTTAATTTCTTTAACAGAAAATTCCCTGGTCCCATTGGACTCTTCTACACAGGGCTCGTATTGTAAACAATATTTGAGGGGACATTTCATAAATTTTCATATAAAGACATTAATTAGTGAATGCCGTTTAGGTGGGTGAATGATGTTATGGCGCATGGGATGAATGCTGTGACTTGGTTTCTGCAAAAGCTATTTACATCCTGTACACGGAAAGAACATTAACTTATAGAAACGCACTCGGTCATGCATGTGTATGCTGTGTGTGGTTGTGTGTGGTTGGGTGTGGGTGTGTTTGTATGAAGTTGTATATTAGTAATTGTCTTTGCCACTAAAGAGACAAGGCCTGGAATTTTGGAGTCGGAGCTAGTCGATTACCTCGACCCCAGTGCGTAACCGGTACTTATTTCATCGACCCTGAAATGATGAAAGGCAAAGTCGACCTTGGCGGAATTTGAACTCAGAATGTAAAGACTGTCGAAATGCCACTAAACATTTTGTCCGACATGCAAATGTTTCTGACAGCTAATGCATTGCATATATGCAATAAGATTATGCGTGTGCGCGCGCTCGTGTGTGTGTGTGTACATATATGCAAAAACACATACATGTGATTATGTATTAGCATACATTTATGGATACATGTATAATTTTAAAATGACGCCTATTTTCCCGTTGCTCCCGTTTTTCCCCTCTTCCTCTACATTTTCCCATCTAACTTTTGAAGAACAACTTAAACGCGAAACGTCAAAGATACTTTCATTGACTATTAAAAACGAAATAAACATAATTTGTTTTCAGTTTAGCTCACATGTTGTCATTCTCGTCATTAAGTTTAACTCCCCACACGCAAGCACATGTATGTATGTATGTATGTATGTATGTATGTATGTATGTATGTATGTATGTATGTATGTATGCATTTATTTACGTACGTGGGTATTCTTTTATATGATTCAGCCCCAAGTTTATGGCCATGCTGGGGCACCACCAGTGGTATGTATATATATTATATATATTATATATATATATATATATATATATATATATATTATATATATATATATATATATATATGTGTGTGTGTGTGTGTGTGTGTGTATGCGCATGTATGTATCTTAATGTTTAATAATACATATATTTGCATAAGTATATTAATAGAGACGACAGAGAACTCGAGTTTCATATTTCGCATTAAAATTTCTCGAACTGCGGTATCTTTAAATCTATTCGTCTACTAACTTTTCTAGACCGTCACAGTCGCATCGTCAGGATAAAGTAGTAGATAATAATGGCGTGTTGCTTGTACACTTTACAGGGAATGATTTTATAACTGATAAAACCATTAATGTTGGAATTTAAACTATACAGGGTGTTCCAGAAGTCGCTCACCATTCTGGTTTTATATTTTTAAGATAATTAAAGCATTTCATTTTATTATATTTTTTCTGCATGTTTTATTGTAGAGGGTGCTCAATTTGAGCATTTTTTACGATTAATTAATTTCAATAAAGTGTTTTTGAAATCAATAAGGATGTATTCTTTTTAAAAACCACAGTGGTGCGCAACTTCTGGGACAGCCTGTATAACAATCAGCAGGTAATTCAGTAAATAAGCGGAAATGTTCTGTGACAAATGCCTCAGAGTCACCAGTGGAATGTATCCGAACAACATAGAGGAATAAAGTTATATTAAATACCATACAAAATATACTTTTGAGTTATTGAAACTATTTCTGCTTCCAGAGGAGGCAATGGAATGTAAGGTATATGTATGTACGTAAGTATGTATGTATGTATGTATGTATGTATGTATGCATGTATGCATGTATCTATGCATGTATCATCGTGATGAAGCGACGATATATTAGAATATATGTGTGTGCAATCATGCATACACACATACATACAATAGGGATGCATATTACGAGGGCAATGAACTAAAACAAATTGGCAACAAAAGAGAGACAAATTTAAACAAATATTGTATTAGTTCATGGCATTAAAAGGTAGTAAAAATGTCTTGACGCTTCGGATGCAAGTCCTTCTTCAGAAAAAAATTAAAGGGGGAATGTGAAAAAGGAAAAGTGGTTGATAAGAAAAATAAATGGGTGATAAGTTAAGGGCCAAGAAGGAATCCGATTCTATGGAGGTAGTTAAAAAGGGATGGGAAGGGCGGGGTGTATCACGTAGTTATGCTTTGAGATGAACATGAAGAAGAATGCTGTATGTGTGTGTGTGTGTGTGTGTGTGTGTGTGTGTGCAGAGGCGTGCAAGTATGGAAGTATTATAGGGTGGGTTAGTGAACGTGTGCAATGTTGATGTGTGTCTAATCGTAAGTATCCAAGGGGGAAGAGCGGAAGTAAGGAGAGGACAGCAGGTACGCGCGTAAGGTAAAAAGGAAATCGGGAGGAATGTGGGATGTGTTACAAATGTATTTATTGGATGAATCCGAATACAAGCCAAGTCTACAGCTAGAATCTATGAGTCACGTTTGTTTGGCAAGGTAGGGCCGATAATTTTCCTCTTGCCGCTCCTTGGGGGTAATGGCAAAAAGAATGATGTGGTGGACTTCGTGGCCTTCATCTGAAAGATTTGACGACAGGTATTTCCCTCTTTGGCCAACTCCTTCAAATACCACTTGAAGAGAATTTCATTTCAGCATAGCAAATTAATGCAACACTCATTAATTGCACAATGTTCCCACTGCCTATGGCCGGGAAGGACTCGGCCAGCAATAATCTTGATTAGAGACATTTCAACACAATCGGCAACAGCCGGGTTTATTGTTGCTGTTAGCATAAAAATGACAAAAATATATCTTGGGCTGATTATCTCTTTAATCCTGTATGTGTGCCAGAAGAGGGATAGAACTAGTGTTCTTTTCTTTTTTTTACAACGCATCTGACATTTAACTTTGTACTGATGAGAGGGAGAATGTTATCACTGTTGTTGCTACTACTGCTGCTGCTGCTGCTGCTGCTGCTGCTGCTGCGGCTGCTGCGGCTGTTACTGTTGTGCCATTCGTGGTGGTGGTAGTGGTGGTGGTGGTGGTGGCGGTGGTGGTGGTGGTGGTGGTGGTGGTGGTGGCGGTGGTGGTGGTTCTGGTGGTGGTGGTGGATGTTGGTGGTGGTGGATGTTGGTGGTGGTGTTAGCAGTGGTGGTGGTGGAGGTGGAGGTGGTGGTGGAGGTGGTGCTGCTGCTGCTGCTGCGACTACTACTTCTGCTACTACTAATGTTGTTATTTTCTGCTTCTATCATCGTTGTCGAGGACATTTTTGTTGTTGTTGGTGTTGTTGTTGTTGTGTTGTTGTTGTTGTTGTTGTTGCTGTTGTTGTTGTTGTTGTTTGCATATCTACGAAAAAATTATTTTTAAAAAAAGGGTTTGCCAAACGATGATGTTCTTACATATGGAATTATTTATCTATCTGTACATCTTGAAAGGCAAAGATATAACGTGTGTCTGGTGCGGTGGGTGTCTTTGGGGAGGAGCTGGTTCTTTGTTGAGGAGAACATTTGGGAATAGAGGAATAGAGGAATGTATTCCGCTTTGTGTTATTATTATTATTATTATTATCATTATTAAAGCGTCTTAATGTTTGAGTTCAAATTCCTCCGAGGTCGACTTTGCCTTTCATCCTTTCGGAGTCGATAAAGGAAGTACCAGTGAAACGCTGGGGTCGACGTGATCGACTTGTCCCTTCCTTCAAAATTTCAGGTCTTGTATCTTTAGTAGAAAGGATTATTTATTATTATTATTATTATTATTATTATTATTATTATTATTTATTATTATTATTATTATTATTATTATTATTATTATTATTATTATTATTATTATTATTAAGGCGGTGGGCAAGCAAAATCGTTAGCACGCCGGGTAAAATGCTTAGCGACATTTCGTCCGTCTTAAAGACGTTTTGAGTTCAAATTCCGCCGAGGTGGACTTTGCCTTTCATCCTTTTGGAGTCGATAAAACTATGTAACAGTTGAATACTGGGGCCGATTTAATCGATCAGTCCCCTCCCCAAAATTTTCAGGCCGTGTGCCTATAGTAGAAAGGATTATTATCATTATTATTAAGGCGGCGAGCTGGCAGAATCGTTAGCACGTCGGGCGAAATACTTAGCGGTATTTCGGCTGCCGTTACGTTGTGAGTTCAAATTCCGCCGAGGTCGACTTTGCCTTTCATCCTTTCGGGGTCGATAAATTAAGTACCAGTTGAGCACTGGGGTCGATATAATCGACTTAATACCTATGTCTGTCCATGTTTGTCCTCTCTGTGTTTGGCCCCTTGTGGGTAGTAAAGAAATAGGTATTTCGCCTGTCGCAACGTTCCAAGTTCAATTTTCGGCGAGGCCGACTTTACCTTCCATCTTTTCGGGGTCGATGAAATAAGTACCCGTTACGCACTGGAGTCGATATAATCGACTAGCCCCCTTCCCCCAAAATTTTCAAGGCCTCGTGCCTAGATTAGAAATAATAATAATAATTATTATTATTATTATTGATGCTTAAATATTTGCGGCACTTGAGAGTGGAGTGGGGAGTTGTGACTGTGACGCTTTGTCTTAGTGTAAAATGTATATTAACGCACCGATGTGCATATGTGTGTGTGTGTATGTGTGTGTGTTTGTGTGTATGAGTGTATGGTCATAGTAATTTTGGGGATCAAATTTTTTGTCCACATAATCTGCGTGCGCGCGTCTATGTGTGTGTGTGCGTGTTTAAACATGAATGAGATCGAGTATTATATGTAGAAGATCTTGAATGAACATGGGTGTATATATGTGTGTGTACATGGGTCTGTGTGTGTGTATATACACAGGTTTATGTATGTGTTCATGGGTGTATATGTGTGTGTGCATACGTTTGCGCGCGCGCGCGAGTGTGTGTGTGTGCATGTGTGTGTGTGTGTGTGTGTAAGAGATGCTTTCGCTTCCCCTGCTTTGATCCTTCGATTTGTCTAGTGATTCATCTTGGGTTTAAACTAATGTGAAACAACAACTACAACAACAACAGCATACGAGAATACGTAACATTAAGTATAAAACAAGACCAGAAAAAGTAAAAAGCTAAAAATGTATACCCCTAACGCAAGCTTTTTATGCAGTCTATTTGGATATGCGTTTGTGTGCGTACGCCTGCACGAACGTCTGCGTACGTACTTTTAAATCTATATCTTTTTTTGGTATTCTCTCTCACACACGTACAGGGAGACATACAAACCGCACACACATGTACACGCACATACACACACACACACACACACACACACATACACACACATGTCAGCGACATTCTTGTATAAGAATGAGATATATAGTCCAATGTTTGTGTGTGTGTTTATGTTTGTGTGTGTTTGTCAATAACCTTCTTGAATAAGAATTATATTTATATATATATATATATATACCTTTGTGTGTTTCTGTATGTATATGCGCGTGTACATTTGTGTGTGTGTGTATGTGTTTTTTTTTTAACACCCTCCCATCCTATGCGTATAGGTAGCTATATAACATTGTATGTGCGCATGCGCATGGGACAGTATGCCCCTGCCATTTTTGCATCCCTTTAAACATCAAGTTCGAGTGATGGACCCCTTTGAAGAAATCCAATATCACAACCTCTATATTACTGCTTACACCTTCCCACTTTCGGTTTTTTTGTTTGACGGAGTAAGTAGAAAAGCATACCCAACCCTCAGCTTGGAATTAGCTCCGGGATTTTTATCTCACTTGTTTGTGTCAGTCATTGGTTGTAAAGCGTGATTACGACAACCTACGGCAAGGATTGATGAAACCGTATTGCTATCATGTTTTCTTAGATTAGCTTCAGCTGTAAATGCCGTGACGTTCATGCATTTTTCCTGGAAAATACATTAATGTTTGTAAATGAAATAAAATGGTTGCAACTGGGAAACGAAACCTAGCTGAGGACTCGCTCGGTTCATGGCGAACTAAACGCCAATAAATATTTGAGGTCATTAGACAGCTGCGTGCTGTTATTTCATTAAGATGGAGGAGGCGAACTGGCAGAACCAAAAGTAATGCGTTGCGTATTTCTTCAGGCACTTTACATTCTGTGTTTAGATTCCTCCGAGGTTAACTTTGCTTTTCATCCTTCTGTAGTCGATAAAATAAATGTTTAACATGCAGTTTACCGTCGTAAAAAAAAGTGAAAGTAAATTGTTCTAAAAAAAAAAATGGAAGTAATTTGCGGTGAGAACCAAAAGAGACGACAGTAGCATACCAGGATTTCATAAAAAAAAAAGGTCTCCCTCATCTTACCATGTCTACATGTTTGATACATTCCGGTAATGGGTTAAGTATTTCAGAAATGGCAAATGAGGTCCACCGTTCCAACGTATTATGCCCAGCAACGAAAACCAACGGGATGGCAATTCGGTGGCTCGCAAGTCGATGCATGATAGATAGCACAGATACATGTAAGCAATGCAATAATCCTGTGCGGTTAATAAGCCATAGAGAAAGATCTATGTCTTACAGCTGTTTCTAGGATATTAGGGACATCCCTTCATCAGAACATTTATAAAGAGTAAGTTAGTCTTACAGCTGTTTCTGGGATATTAGAGATATCCTTTCATCAGAGACGATGTGAGATGGCTAAATAGAGGGAAATATTAGAGTTCTGTATAGGAGTTATTTTGGAAAGCGACGGCGGTGTTCCAGTAGATTCACTCGGACTATACGAACCATTTCCTTTGGGTCGGGGGGAGCCAATTGATTCTGCCAGTAATAATTCATCTAATGTACAGAGAAGGAGACTACTAACACTTTCGAGTTCTATCGCAATTTACTTTCATCTTTTACGACAATTTATTTCCACTTTGTTACATCGCTAGAGAGCATATTAACCAAATAAAGTACCAGTCATGTACTGAGGTCATAAGTACCGACTAAACTTTTACCCCTAAATTACTGCTCTTGTACTTATATCAGAAACCCTTATTTCTTTGAGACTCCAAGCAGAAATCTAGCCGGTGTTGGCTTTGTCTTTCATTTCTCCAGACTCGATAAAACAAATAGCAAGTATATATTGAGGTTGCTTCGATCAACTGTATTGTTTCCCTGGAGTGTGAGGAGACGGTACCATTGCTAAAATCATTATTCTTCGATAAACTGAATGAATGATGGCCATCCCTTACCCAAGAACATTATTGACTTGCATTAAATGGTTTCAAACGACCATCGAAACTTCTTCGATATTCCCACATACACACATATCTGTGTGTGTGTGTGGGGGGGGTGGAATGGAGATATGCCCGAAACACTACAGAAAACAAAAACTCATTCGATTATCATTAACTGGCATATATGTGTGTATAGCAGCCGTCGCATTCACAAGCTTTCTGTCACTGGTAGAATCGATGCAGGTGATAGTCAGCTGGTTATTCTGTCTGTTTATACATACTGAAAAACATGAACGAGGGTGGGGTGGAGGGAATAATCTAGAATTTTTGGTACAGAACCTAAAGTAGAGGTTCAGATACAATTGAGTGCAGATAACGAGGAGAGACAGGTGTATGAGGTCTGCTTGAGTGGAGGTGGTAAGCAGCTTGCTAATTCTGAGAGCCAGAATTTTAGTACCACTAGTTAAGTGAAAAACAACAGCAGACCTGTGAGCCATTAAGTCAGCATTTGCTCATCACTTGAATGACCATTTTGGAAAGGGTTCGTACGAAGATATTTACGTGTAACAGCAACACCGTCTCAGATATGAGAGTAGAATACTTACGGTGTTTGCACTTGAGCTTTGTAGAGAGTCAGCATACAAACCAGACCTACAATATTATCTGGTCCTAAACAGAAGGCCTAGTCTTTGGAATGTAATTTGTGTTGTATTGTATATATATGTATATGTATACGAATATGTATGTGTGTATATATATCTTTATATATAAAACTTAAGTTGTGTGTGTGAGAGTCTGTCTACTCCGATTTAGATTCCTAACTACACATTTTGCGGTGCAGTTTAACCAAAAGCGGGTATCTTATAGCCGTGATTCATATCAAGACCTTCTGGGTATTAGCGCGCGTCTGCGAT
>NW_021832418.1:97500-102153 GCF_006345805.1 Octopus sinensis | reverse complement strand
AACCGGAATATTTTTGGCAGCAGCTGATTGTTTCAAGTAATTAGTCGAAGAATACAGCGAACGGTCACAAATTATATAACCTCCATTTCAGAGTTAGGACATTTCTATGTTTATTTCGGCACTAGTGATAATTGGTGCTCTGGTGCCAAACTTTGGTCCGACCCTGTCCATTGACCAGACAACTAGCCAGCCAACCAGCCAGCCAGCCAACCAGCCAGCCAGCCAACCAGCCAGCTTCGTCTTTCTCATATCACTCTTTCTCTCTTCTCCCTCCTACTTTCTCGGTCTCTCCCTTCTCTTTCACTCTGCCTCTCTCTCTCTCTCCCTGTCTCTCTCTGTCTCTCTCTCCCTGTTTTGTGTCACTCCTCTATCCCTCTCCTCCATTTACATACACACTTATGCTTAAATTTATGCATATATGTTTATATATACATATACATACATATGTGAGTATGTACGCGTATATATATTTATATAAATGTGTGTGTGTGTGTGTGTGTTTGTGTTGTGTGTGTGTGTGTGTGTATATATATTCGTGTACATATATATGTGTGTGTTAGAGTATGTGTGTAAAAACACATATGTGTATTATATACATACACACACACATAGATACATATAAGCATATATATATATATCAACACATATTCATTATGCACACACCTCCTCTCTGTCTCAATCTCTTTCATCTCTCGCTCCCTCCTTCTCTCTCGATCTGTCTATCTATATCTGTCTCTCGTTCTCTCAGCTTGATTTGGCAGACAACTGGCAGTATGATAGTGATGGTGGCAGTGGTTGTGGTGGTGACGCTGGTGGCGCTGGTGCCGCTGGTGGTGTTGGGATCAGTTAATAATCGTTGAGGATGGTATGTACTAGTTGTGATGTTGGTGCCAGTGAAAGAGGGTTATTTGCGGTGATGCTTCGGGTGGTTGGATATGAACTAAGGTGGAAGAGAATATGATGTTGCTAATAAGACAGGTGTGCAATCTATTTATACAGTCTGGCATGGAAATATATATACATAAATATAATTAATATATATATATATATATATATATATATATATTATATATATATATATATATATATAATACATATAGTATATGTAATATATATTTATATATTTATATAGATATGTACACACACACACACAATATATGTATGTACATATGTGTATGTATATATATATATATACACACACACATACACACATACACACACACACACACGCACGCACACACACAAGCACACACACACTCACAATTATCTCTTAACGGCGAGATTTGAAATGTAAATGACATTTACAATAACTGGTTTAGACATTCCGACGTCTCTCGAACCTCATATCTTTCGCTCTCTTAGTAACTACGCTACTGATTTCACCACAGGGATCCTGAGAACCCACTACTGTTACAACTTGGCTTTCAAGAGTCCATAACTGTCCAACATTCTGCCAAACTGCCTCAGATATTTTTCGAGGTGTAGATGTGGAAGTTAATCAATGACTCTGAAAAAAATATTTACGTGAGATGAACTCACATCGCGGCAGGTGTCACAAAGAGCACCTCCGTTTAATTCGGAACTTCACCAGAAATAATTCAGAAAAGAAACCCAATCCGAACATCCCATCAGCCTCTCGCTGAAACCAGTAAACTAAAGGATGTTTTACTGGCATAAACTAACAGTACTAAGCATCAAATGAAGCATGTTGTTTCCGTGCTTAAAAGAATATATGAATCTGTGTGTCGTTCTATATCTACTCAGTAATACTCTGGCATAAACTCCTCCCCTTCACTCAGTGCTTTTTCAAATCTATTTGTGTTACTCTTATATTGTCCTCGCTCATCTAGTTATCCCTTTCCACTCTAAGACTTGTGAACCCTTCTTCCCTTTCCATACTCCTTTTCTACATACCTCTCATCAATCCCAGGTTTTATTTCCTACAATACCAGTTGATGTTCTGCCTTTTAGTCGAGCAAACCGACCCCATGACTTATTCTTTGTAAGCCTAGTACTTATTCTATCGGTCTCTTTGGCTGAACCGCTAAGTGACGGGGACGTAAACACACTAACATCGGTTATCAAGCGATGTTGGGGGGGAGACAAACACAGACACGCAAACATATACACACACGTACATATATATATATATATATATATAAATATATACGACGGGCTTCTTTTAGTTTCCGTCTACCAAATCCTCTCACAAGGCTTTGGTCGGCCCGACGCTATAGTAGAAGACACTTGCCCAAGGTGCTACGCAGTGGAACTGAACCCGGAACCATATGGTTGGTAAGCAAGCTACTTACCACACAGCCACTCCTACGCCTAAGCCACTCCTACTGCTGAAGGTTTTCTCTCTGAAACGTTACGTGTTTTTTCTACCCGCCACATAAGATATATTTTATTTTGCATGTGTAGTCGAAGTATAGCCAAATGGCTACGCAATTCACTTCAAACTCACTAGGTCCCAGTTTCGATTCTACTTCAGTAGATCGAACAACTGAAAACTCTTCGTCGAAACTGGCGGAGATTCATTATATTGATTGTGTATACGTCCGTGTGAATTCGTGTAGCCTAGTGGTTAGGGGGCTGCATTGTCAATCACAGGATCATGCTGTCGATTTCGAGATCAGCAGGATTTTGTGCCCTTGAACAAAACACATCATTTCACGTTGCTCCAGCTGTACACGGATTACCCTGCGACGGATCAGCGTTCTGTTCAGGTATAATGCTTCCCCACTTCTCCCCTGCCTAACCAACGGGGTGACATCATTCGAAGCGCATCGTGACCAGCGGTGTATAACATCATCCAATAGTTTAGTCGATACAATGTATGTGTATAAGCATATATGAATGAATGTATGTATGTATGTATGTATGTATGCACCTGTGTGTGTTGTGTGTGTGTGTGTGTGTGTGTGTGTGTGTGTGTGTGTGTGTGTGTGTGTGTGTGTTGTGTGTGTGTGTGTGTGTGTGAATGTATAGTCCACAGGTGAGATCCATATTCTCAGTACAGAAGACACTTAGTGCTCATATGATTCAAACTTAGACACCGATGTCGTTACCGGGAATTAATTCCACGGGGTAAAGAATGGCTGTAAGATGAGGGATCAAGTTGAGCAGATATGGAGGCAATTATGCGGATAAACAAACTAGCTATATTAAATATAATAGTTTCGGTATATGTATACATAAAAAGAGAGAGAAAGCAAAAAGTGGAGACTTTCAGACAATGAATATTTAAGTATAAATATATAGATATTTATATTAATTGATGCAACTTACACAGAGTACAAACGCTTAATTGCCTCTATATATGTATGTCATTTAGATTTATTTCAAGATATCTCGCCAATAGAGAAAGATCCGGTTTCTAACCTTGATCTTAAGCTCCTTCATTGGTATTTTCAACATCAACAAGGTATTTTTGTATGTATGTATGTATGTATGTATGTATGTATGTATGTATTTATGTATGTATGTATGTATGTTTGTATGTGTGTATGTATGTATGTACGTGTGTGTATGTATGTATGTATGTATGTATGTATGTATGTATGTATGTATGTATGTATGTATGTGTGTGTGTGTATGTATGTATGTATGTGTGTATGTATGTATGTATGTGTGTGTGTATGTATGTATGTGTGTGTATGTATGTATGTATGTATGTATATGTATGTATGTATGTATGTATGTGTGTCTGTATGTATGTACATCCATTGTCGAACCTCTGGCAGCATATTTAATATCAGGCACTTTGCTGAAGAAACGGAGGTATTTACTTCTATCATAAGAGAGCTTTTGTATGCAGATGATTGTGATCTAGTAGCGCACACAGAGATTGATATGCAACATATTTTGAATGCATTCTCTGATGCTTGCACTACCTTAGGATTGACAGTCAGTCTGAAGAAAGCTGTTGTGATGTACCAACCTGCCCCTGGAAAGCAGTATAGTGAACCAAATATCTATGTGTATGGTAAACGACTTGGTGTAGTTGATCAGTTTGTCTACATGTGAAGCACTGCTAATAGATATAGCAATTTGGATGATGAAATTCCATACAGAATTAGTAAAGCAAGTAATGCTTTCAGAAGGCTAGAAAGGCGCCTCTGGAGTCGGCGAGACATACGCAGGAAGACAAAGATAAAGGTGTACAAGGTGTATGTGCTCTCTTCTCTTCTTTATGCCTGCGAAATGTGGCTCACATATCGATACCACCTTAAACAACTGGAACGTTTCCATCAGATGTGTCTCAGATGGATCTATGGAATTAAGTGGGAGGACCGCATCAGTGATCTTGAGATATCGCAAAGTTCTCGGTGTGAAAGTATAGAAGCTCTTGTGTTGAAGCAAAAGCTCAGATGGAGTGGTCATCTGGTCAGGGTGAAAGATTCAAGGATGTCAAAACACAACTCTTTTATGGAGAGTTAGCTAAAGGAGAACGACCTCCACATAAACCAGAAAAGATGTATAAAGACTTGCTGAAGGTTTCCTGAGACGTAGGAGGGCATAGCTATTGACGTAGCAGGTGGAGAATGATTGTGTACGAGGGGACAGCTGCTTTTGAGAAATCGAGTTGCGCATGAGAAAGTAAGGAGGGATCAGGAAGGGCATCACTGTTGCACTTCCAGATGGTAAAGG
>NW_021832418.1:57500-90000 GCF_006345805.1 Octopus sinensis | reverse complement strand
CGCTAAATTGCCGCCATTGCCACAAAAGCACTATGAGAGATACACTGTGAAATAAAAATAACAATTGTACAATATTCCAAATATCTGTTATTTCAAATATTGTGATTTACTTTGTTATATATCGTTAGATAATCGATAAATTACCATGAGATATTTTAATGAAATAAATGAGCGATCTACCCCTGTTTGAAATAAGCCCCTGAGATAAGATTTGATATAAAATTTATCAAATACAAAACAAGTTTATGGCATAGTCTACGATATAGAATCATGCATTGATTTTTGCATTATATAACATAAGATATTAATGAACAACAACGATATTTCTAAAAGCTGTTTATACTATCGGATACTATAACAAAGAGTATCTCCTCCGGCTCTCTGAGTTCAAATTCTATTAAGGTCATCTTTGGTTTTTCATTTGTTTGGCGGCCGATAAATAAAGTACCAGTTGTATACTGTATTCAATGCATTCTTATATTCTCCCACAAGAAAAAACTGTAAGATTTTCAACCGATATCTTCTTTACCCACATATTGTATTTCTGCTTTTGTTTTTGTTGATGGTGTTTTTGTTCTTATCTGTCCCTAAATCAATCCTGGTCAAGCAGACTATTCTTCTTCTTTTTTTAACTTGCCGGGTCGAGAGGAAAGGCCAGTGTTTATATTCTTTACAGTGTCCCTTAGACCGATGAGGTCAGTACCATTAATTTTTCCTCTTGAATCTGTAAGACAACATATGCAGAGAAGACATTAGCAGGAGGGAAATTCCAGAGGACCAATGTTCAGGTGATAAAAAAAAGGACCAAACGGAAACACTAGTAGAACCTGCAGCGGTGGTTAACATAACAAGGATGAAGAGAGGCAGAACGACTGGGTGGGAAACCCCTGCATGGAGTTGTACATTATGGGTAAAGATACCCTTCGGTCATGAATGACCGTGGGATTGCACCTAGAAAGTTACCCTCCGAAGCACAAGTCCGGGCACGGTTGTTAATAGCAGACCGGCAGTCGTCCTTGCATACCAGCCTCTCCTCTCAAAGCCATTGATGTTATCCAAGGGAAAGGCAGAGGCCGATATATTTTGGCACCAGTGACATCGCAATTCATATCTAACAACTGAGTGAACTGAAGCAACATGAAATAAAGTGTCTTGCTCAAGAACATAACACACAGCCCAGTCCTGGAATCGAACTCACTACCTCACAATCGTGATCCCAAAGCTCTAACCACTAAGCCATGCACTTATTATAATAGCAGTAGAAACGGCAGAGCAGGGGCCCATTATATTAACGTAGAAAAGGCAGAGAAGCCAGTTGACCAAAGACTGAAGCCTGTGAGCAAATTTATGCCAATGAGTAGGGTGCTCCTAATTGGGAATACGGGTTTCGAATGACAGTGAACGTAGCAACATCACCGACTCGAATGTGTAAGCAATAATGCGTTGTGGGCCTCACCTAAACTTTGTTGGGCATCAATAATTATTGGCGGTTGATAAGAAGGTCCAGTCATCGGGATTTGGTCCTTAAATATGTTAATAATCAAAATCATTCAAACCATCACAATCCTGTCTCTTCTATATTTCGAAAATGGCAAATCCTGGATCACGATATTGAATATCATATTTTTAAAGACTGTCTGCTATAACCTCGGTCCGATCAAAACCTTGTTAATGGATTTGGGGCCGGAAACCGAAACATGCCCGTCGTATACGTGTGTATGTGTGTGTGTATGTGTGTGTGTGTGTGCGTGTGTGTGTCTTTGTGTCTATCTTTGTCCCTCACTACAGCTTGACAAACTGTGTTGCATTATTTACACCCCAGTAACTTAACAGTTCGACAAAAGAAAATAAGTACCAAGCATAAAAAGAAAATAATTACTGGGGTCGATTCAATAGATCAAAAAATCCTTCAAGACGGTGCCCCAGCATAGTTGCAGTCTAGTAACTTAAACAAGTAAAAAACAAAAGATAAAAGATATGTGCATGTTGAATATTTGCAGAGGTTTACTTTCTGGACAAGTGATTTGTTCTGAGAACGTGTGTTGAAACCAAAACGATTGCAACGTAGAAAACCCGTATTTGTCGTCGAAATACACACACAGACAGTTGGCTTCACTGAAACATTTATTGGCTACTACAGTTCTATCTCTAAAGAGATGAAGAATTATGTACCTTATTTACATTATTTACATTTGACAGATATTTGTCCTCATCTTCTTTGTTGTTAACACAACGCTTCAGCATATATACTCTCCAGCCTTCATCAGGTGTCTTAGGGAAATTTCGAACCTGGGTTCCCATTCTTAAGGTATTTTTCAATGTTGTTGTTATTATTATTATTATTATTATTATTATTATTATTATATTATTAATATAGTGTAGTGGTTAAGAGCGCGGGCTACTAATCTCAAGATTCCGAGTTCGATTCCAGGCAATGACGTGAATAATAATAATAATAATAATAATAATAATAATATAATAATAATAATAATAATAACAATAATAATAATGATGATAATAATAATGATAATAATGATAATAATAATAATAATAATAATAATAATAATAATAATAATAATAATAACATCGAAAAATACCTTACGAATGAGAACCCAGGTTTGAAATTTCCCCAAAGACACCTGATGAGAAATATCCGTCAAATGTAAATAATGTAAAGAACGTAAAGAAAGTATTTATTGGCTACATAATTACCTATCGTCTTCCACGGACATTCTTCCGCTTCTGAGGCGCCCGAGCCATTCGAAACATTGCATACGACCCATTGCTTTGTCGCCGCAAGCTTGCCGAAGCCTGTTCAATGTCTCTGTAGCAGACTTCCCTAGTTTAACGCAAAATTTCATGCTGGTTCTTTGTTCGAATTTCCTGTCCATGACAAAAATCGCAGACTACAGCATACACATTTGCCGGGACGAAAGTTTTGACAATAAACTGAGTAAAATTAACAGTCTTTGTGTGTTTTTGAATAATGACTATGCGTCTTCCGTGCTGCAGTCGTTTGTATATTTAATATTTCACAAGCGGTACCCGTGAATATTTCATGGAATTAATGGTAAACTTATTGGGTTATGACTGAAAACTTTATCCTAAAAACTTGAAACCGTAACCTGTGTTGTATCTGTATGAAATGATAGTCGCTCATCTGCTAATCATTGAAAAGTGAAGGAAACTGAAATACGATGATTACTTAATGCACTTTATATATACTCTTTATATACTTATGCACAATTTTATAGACTTAATACACAACCCTCTCCCTCTTTCTCTCTCCCTCTTCGCCTTACCCTGTTTTTCTCTCTCATTTTCCTTTTCTCTTTGCCTTTCGCTTCAACTAATCATGTGAAAGCATTAACGACGAGCTAGGTAACGGAGGAAAAAAACTTAGCTAAAAATATTGCTCATTTCAATTACCACCACTTCCCCTCCTCTCCACCCACCTTCCTCGCTTTCAACCCTTAAACTAATCACGTGGATGCGTTGTGGACGGGCTAAGTATCGGAGCGACAAGCAGAATTATAATAAAATATATGGAAGGCTGCGAGTCCACAGATCGTTAGAGCGTCGTAAAAATGCTTTTGTGGTATTCGTTCCGGCTCTTTTACGTTCTGATCTCAAATCCCACCTATTACAAGTTTGTCTTTCCATCTCTCCAAATTCAATGAAATAAAATGCCGTTCAAATACTGGCGCTCATGGCATCGATTATACCTCTTTCACTCAAAATTGCTGTCCATGGAACTAAATTAGAAATTATTAGATTTCACGTATATATATATATATATGTGTGTGTGTGTGTGTGTGTGTGTGTGTGTGTGTGTGTGTGTGTGTGTGTGTGTGATGCATGTTCGTATATTTTGTTATCTATATGTCTGTTCCTATATTATATTATAGTTCATATACAGCGTTTAACCATATACGACAGAATCGGTAGAGTGTCGGACAAAATGTTTACCGGCATTTCTTCCGGTTCTTTATATCCTGAATTCAAATTCCGCAGTGGCTGACTTTGTCTTTCATCCTTTCGGGAGAACTGGAGTCAACGTGATCGGCGTAATCCCTCCGCTAAAACAATGGCGACACTTAAAACAATTATATTTCATATAAGTGTGTACTTATATATTTTGATATATTCCATTTATGTATATGTTCGTATATTTCAGAATATTTGATATAATCGTATGTTTGTATAATTTATTATATTTGATTTATGTGTCAGTTAGTATATGTATGTGTCAGTTATTATGAAATAGTACTGAATATTTAAACTAATTGTCTTTCATTTTCATTTTCTTTCAGGTAAGTTTCCAATTCTTTTTCCTTAAATGCCAGATTTTTTGTTCACCTGTAAGGTAAGATTTATATTCGATTAGTGCGCGTGTATATACACACACACACACATGATTGATTCGCTTTTCGTACGAGCTCTTTTTTTTAAACAGGAATAATTTTTTTTTTACCAAAGAATGTCAATTTTGCCATTAAATGCATTACTGGAATAAGAAACTAACATAAACTAAATAGTATTTTTCATTGTTTAACAAATATATTACACAGAATGTTTGATTACACATCTTAGAATAGATATTTCTATCAAACTGAAGTTTCATCTACTCAAGTGGTGAACTTTCTTTTTGATGCTTTGTGTGAACCACTTGTATCATGCAGAGACCAGCAGTAGTCAGCCATCATGCTTTTGTTCCACCTGTCTCGATACCTAGTTCCCATGGTCTTGATGTTTCGGTGTAATATTTCTCCCTCCCAGCTCATCACTTATTGCACTAAGATTTTCAAGGAAGTAGTCCAGGCGACTGAACAGGAAATATAATTTTACACTCATGTTGGAGCCCAGCGCTCGAAAACTGGTTAACAGGGTCTGCACAAATTCTTCATAGTTTAATGACTTCTTGTTTCTCAGGCAATTAGACACAGCTGCAGCGAAAGCATTCCACGCTGCTTTTTCAACGCTAGACATGGTCTCCAAAAACTGCCCGTCCTACAATAGCCACCTAATCTGTGGCCCGTCAAACACATCAAAGCTGGAAATCTTGAAACAGCCACTGTTTCAGTTTTCAGCACGTTTTACATACTATACTGAGTGCCAAGTTTTATATTAACCACCCAGTTCCATTCCAAAGTAAGAAATACAATGTAGGCTCTCTTCACAAAATCTGTGATTTTGTTTTGCTGCCCAGGTAAAGTGTAACATCCACAAATATAGCAGAAAACATCGAGGCTGTTTTTGCATTTTCTTCTCTCACAGTTGGCCATATTTCTGAAATACAAGACAAATAAATATTCAAGCCAATTGTCACTTGGGAAAAGCATTTTCGGAATTGTCAATAGTTATGAGGTTAGCAAATAAAGATTTACGATGGCAAAGTTCCACAAAGAGCATACATACTATAAAGTTCTTTTTCCAGTTTTTTTTTTTTTACCATGCTTGACATAAAGTGACTTTGACCCATGTGACCCCACAATTAAAATATTAGGCGGGGGGGGGGGCATTCAAAATACCAGTTTTCAAAAGAAATAGTTAAAGGCTAAAAAAATACATGCTTCAACTGGTTTGCAATGTAAGTCACACTAAACCAAGTACAGCATGGACATATCTGCCGACAAATTCCACAAATATGAGACATGGATGATTTATGGCCATTGAGATGTAATGTTTATTAGCATTATGACATTTAAAACTGGCGGACGGTGAAGAGGCAGTGGAAGAACTCAATTGAGCCAATGTTGCTTCGTACATTGAGGCTGAGCGGAGAAAGTCTAGAGCAACGGCCAGGATCACCAGGCTCTATCCAGAGAGTAACTGCAACGCATAGGTAAGAGCGGCATCCAGAGTTGTGTAATCAGCTAATGAAAAATTAACTATGCCTCAAGCTTAAGGACTTTATCCCCACGACTCTCTCAGGAATAGTGGGTGGAATAGTAACAGAATCATAGGAATCTATGCAAGCAATGCGACCGAGATGATGAGATGAGATTGAAAGTAGTGAAAGTTGCTCAGATTTGATACATTTTATTTACTGAAGATGTTTAAATCGTAACTTGTTTCACTTTTTTAGTTGCATTTACTTTAAATGATATCGAAAAGCTGTTTTGTCAAGCTCCATATATGGGTGTTCATTTGATGAAGCCAAATCTATCCTTAGATTTGATGACAATACCTGAAACATTGAAAAATGAACAATCTTGACCCGGTAGAACGAAATGGATTTCATTTCTTGAATCTGCACCCCGAAATTATTAGGATGCGTGTCTCTAACATCAGACGACAAAACATGTTCCCAGGTGTTATCATTTACTATAATTATTAAGGCAGATAGCGAGCAGAATAGTTAGTACGCCGGACAAAATGCTCAGCAGCATTTCGTCCGTCTGTATGTACTGAGTTCAATTGCTGCCGATCTCAACTTTGCTTTTCCTATTTTCGGGGTCGATAAAATAAGTACAAGTTGAATTACTGGAGTCGATGTTATCACCTAGTCCCCTCCTCTAAATTGCTGGCCTTATGCAAAATTTGAAATCAATATTATCACTATTATTATAATCATCATCATCATCATCATCATCATTATTATTATTATTATTATGAAGGCGGTGAGCTGACAGAAACCTTAGAACTCCAGGCAAAACGCTTAGCGGCATTTCGTCTATCTTTACGTTCTGAGTTCAAATTCCACAGAGGTCGACTTTACCTTTCATCCTTTCGGGGTCGATACATTAAGTACTAGTCAAGTAGTGGTGTCGAAATGATCGACTATCACCCTCCTCTCAAATTCCAGGCCTTGTGCCTATAGTAGAAAGGAGTATTATTTTTATTATTAAGTACCAATGAAACACTGAGGTCGATGTAATCGATTTCTCTCCCCCCTCAAAATGTCAGGCCTTGTGTCTTTAGTAGAAAGGATTATTATTATTATTATTATTATTATTATTATTATTATTATATTATTATTATTATTATTATTATCATTATTATTATTATTATTATTATTATTATTATTGTTATTATTATTGTTGTTATTATTATTATTATTATTATCATTATTATCATTATTATTATTATTATTATTATCATTATCATTATTATTATTATTATCATTATTATCAGTAGTAGTAGTAGTTGTTGTTGTTGTTGTAGTTGGTGTTTTAGTATAAAGAAGTAATTGTAAAGTAAAAGATAAAAATATAACAGCGTATATATATAGTGTGTTGTAGTTTTACGTGTTTATTTAGCTTTATTCTATAAGGTATATACTATAATCATAGTCACCACCATCATAATCACCATCATAATCATCATCATTATCGTCGTGGTCGTCATCAGCATCATCATATTCATAATCATCATCATCAACTCTATCGTCATAGACATTTTTCATTATTCATTATGATCATTATTAAGCCTTCCTGCAACATTAATTGTTGACTATGATATAAAACCAGACTTATTGCTGTTGCTATCATTATTATTAATATTATTATTAATATTATTATTTTTATTATTATTATTATTATTATTATTATTATTATTATTATTATTATTATCACCATCATTATCATCATCATTATCATCATTATTATTATTATTATTATTATTATTATTATTATTATTATTATTAATATTATTATTATTATTATTATAATTATTATTATTATGATGATTATTAACATTATTATTATTATTATTATTATTATTATTATTTTTGAAATCACGCCAAGAATAACGGAATGCGAAACCAAACGCACACCTACACACACACACATACACACACATACACGCACGCATGCACGCACACATACACACACACGCTTGCACACACTAGACACAACAACAACAAATACCAAAAACAAACCAAACAACAATGGCGTCTTGACGGCTCCTCCGGGAGTTACAGTGGAATAATCATATAAATTACCCAATCATAATTTTCTTCATAGCTAAAGGGGGAATAGGGGGGAAAGCTTCTTTTATGCCTTGCTTTTTGTTATTGTTGTTGTTGTACTTTTTATTGTCCCCCTCCTTATTTTTTTTGCTTTGATTTAATTTTTTTAATTTTTGTTAGGATTTACTTTTGTAGGATTTTTGTAATTTTTCCGTTTTTTTTTTTATTTTTCGTGTTCGATTTTTCAGTCCATACGTTCGTTCAACTAACTACAACTAACTCCATATGATTTTTCTAATCCATAAACTGTACATCGACTTTAGAATTCTTGTCTCTGTGTGTGTGTGTGTGTATGTTTATATGAATATATACTCTTTTACTCTTTGACTGCGGCCATGCTGGAGCACCGCATTTAGTTGAGCAAATCGACCCCGGGACTTATTCTTTGTAAGCCCAGTACTTATTCTATCGGTCTCTTTTGCCGAACCGCTAAGTGACGGGGACGTAAACACACCAGCATCGGTTGTCAAGCAATGCTAGGGGGACAAACACAGACACACAAACACATATATATATACATATATATGACTGGCTTCTTTCAGTTTCCGTCTACCAAATCCACTCACAAGGCATTGGTCGGCCCGGGGCTATAGCAGAAGACACTTGCCCAAGATGCCACGCAGTGGGATTGAACCCGGAACCATGTGGTTGGTTAGCAAGCTACTTACCACACAGCCACTGCTGCATATTTTTATATATGATAGATGTTCTGGGTGTTGCGATAGAGTAGCAGAGCTCTCTGCTTATGCACACATTCAATCAATATACCAAAATGTATTTACTGTACCAGTGCTCATACCAACGTTTCCAATATTCGGTTACCCTGAAGAACTCAGTGTCTGGAGTCCGCAGGAATAAACCAACATTCAGAATGTGTATCAGACATCACTGATAGAAGCGTTGAAGGACCTGCGAAATGTCCACGTCTCAAATGAAAAGAGCAACGTCAGTCCATGCACACGGTACAGAGAAACTTTTGTTCGCCTTGTGATGTCATGTGCGAACCAGACACATGACTCAAAAACACTGAAAGAGTCAGTTGCCCTCTGAAGCCTCAAAGATATTTCGTCGTCCAAGGAACAAGAATGGATGTGTATGCTGCCCAGTGGAACAAACTTGTCTGACACTGTCAGTACAGTTCTTTCAACTAAGATACATATACCACATATGGGTTTCCTGTTTTGACCAGACCAAGCTGAGTCCAAATGACTTGCAATGTGCAGAAATATGATCTATGTGAATTTGCATTTCTTCAACTGTGTGAACAACCAAGTCATAATCATCTGCATAAATGAAGTCACGAATAAGAGAGCTGGGGCGAGGATGTCACCTTGCTTGACACCATAGATACATATAGGCATACATACATACATGCATGCATACATACATACATACATACATGCATTCATACATACACACATACATACATACATACACACATACATAATACATACATACATACATACATACATACATACATACATACATACATACATACATACGTACCTACGTACGTACATACATACATACATACATTCATACATACATACATGCATTCATACATACACACATACATACATACATACATACATACATGCATACATACATACGTACATACGTACGTACATACATACATACATGCATGCATGCATACATACATACATACATGCATTCATACATACACACATACATACATACATACATACATACATACATACATACATACATACATACATACACACATACATACATACATACACACATACATACATACATACATTCATTCATACATACATACATACATACATACATACATTCATACATACATACATACATACATACATACATTCATACATACATACATACACACATACATACATACATACGTACATACATACATACATACATACATACATACATACATACATACATACACACACAGAAACATACATACATACACACATACATACATACGTACATACATACATACACACATACATACATACATACATACATACATACACACATACATACATACATACTTACATACATTCATACATACATACATTCATACATACATACATACATACATACACACATACATACATACATACATACATACAACATACACACATACATACATACATACATATACGCTTGCACACACAATATGACTACCTAATTCATGTGGTCAAAGTTCCACTGAAGGCCCATTGCCCCTACTTTGGAGACTAGCGTTTTCGCTATCGGCAAAATACTTTGAAAATAAAACCAGATCATAGTTTTCACTTGAATCCCTATTGGACTGCAGCCATGACGGTACACCGCCTCAAAGGGTTTAATCGAACGAATGGACCTCGATTGCTAATTTTATCATTTTTTTTTTGCCGAACTACTGCGTTTCGTAGACGTCATCAAACGAACACCGGTTGAGGTGACAAAAACAAATACAAATACACACGTGTACACACATACACACAACGCACACGTACACACATACATACACATATATGTGTGTGTGTGTGTATGTGTGTGTATTACGTCATAAGAATTTAGAATCGTCGACAGAACGTGAAATAATTCATTTTTATCTGCAGAACTCGAAGTAGATAAAGCTATAAATGATAGTCTCCGCGTTTTTCTACCCAAAGGAGTTTTTATTTCAATATTTACATGATGTTATTTGTAGCTTGATCTACTTCAATTTCTATTATTAAAAACGAATTATTTCAGATAGATAGATAGATAGAGAGAGAGAGAGAGAGAGAGAGAGAGAGAGGGGGAGAGAGAGAGAGAGACTCATAGGCAGACAGACAAATAGGCAGGCAGACGGACAGACAGACGTACGGAAGGACGGACGGTTGGACTGACGGACGAACGGATTGATGGATGGAGGGTTAAAGTTTGTCTATATAAGTATGCATACATACTTCTACATAGTTTCTGTCTACCAAATTCACTCACAAGTCATTGCTCGGCCTGGAGCTATAGTAAAAGACAAGCTGCTTTTGATACCTGAAAACTCAAGAAAGAAACTAATATCAGCCGGAACTGTAGCTTGTCTTGGACTTGTGACCATTGCATCACGTTGCATGTTAAAGATTATACTTTTACAATTTAAGAATAGCAACAAAATGTCTATTTAATAAAAGGGTCGTTGAAACGCTTACACCCACAAGAAGCGTTTAAAAATGTCAAATTTTGTTGTATTCATATTTGTAGAAATTATCAAACGTGACCAGCAGCAGCCCTAAAAAATGTCATTAACCTTCTAATGCTACAGGATGATGTTGCTAAAACAATATATAATGTCACTTTCAGGAAACACAGCCCTGGGTTACATAAAGATTACTTCTGATATGAAACTACGTTTCATCTCAAAGGAGATAATCTAATATAAACTTCGACTGAGTGCAAACATAACAGATCAGCTATGGCTGTTCGAGACAGAAAAGTAAAGAAAACATGATGTAGTGTTATAGAGGTCAACTGCCCTTCAGGTGTGACCATTAATTCTAGAATCGTTGAGAAAGAAAATATTTACGGATAATTGCTCTGAAATCTACAAATTTTCCATTAAATATTCACATTTACACTTATAATTATTGGTGCATTTGGCTATGTTAGTAAATGTTTAAATGACAACTTCGTAAAACTAGTTTCCAGGCCTTGCAACTGACCAGCTAACACGCACTTTACAAATACAATCTGCAAGTGGAACTGTAGAAATACGCAAAACTTTTCTAAAATACAATGCATAACCTTTCACCGTTCCACAGTCGATTACGATGACGAGCGTTCCAATCGATCCGATCAATGGAACAGCCTGCTCGTGAAATTAATGTGCAAGTGGCTGAGCACTCCACAGACACGTATACCATTAACCTAGTTTTCAGGGAAATTTAGCGTGACGCATAGCGTGACAAGGCTGGCCCTTTGAAATGCAGGTGCAACTCATTTTTGCCAGGACTGGAGCAACGTGAAATAAAGTGTCTTGCTCAAGGACACAACGCGTCGCCGGGAATTGAACTCACGACTTTACGATCGTGAGCCGAATACCCTAACCACTAAGCCACGTACCTTTACTTATTACGTGCTAATTTAATAAGGCAGGAATGTTATTTTGAGGTTTGGTGTTTCTTCAGCTCTCATGAACATTTCCTAGGATTCTTCTGCAGATTGCCAATGCCAGTCTCGATTCCAATATCTCTCAGTCAGTATTTTAGGTGTCGTACCAATTCCACCAATTACCTCTGGAACAATAGTTGTCTTAGCCTTCTTCAGTCTCCTCACTTCTCTGACTAGGTCCTAAAATTTCTCAATTTTTTTCAATTTCTTTGGTATCGGCTCCGTTATGAGACGGAATTACAAAATCTATGAGTTTACACAGTTTCTCTGGCGCATTGCTCAGTCAAGGCGCATGACTCAGTGCTTAGAGCGCCGAGCTCACAATCATGAGGTAGTGAATTCGATTTCCCAGACCGGGCTGTGTGTGTGTGTTCTTGCGCATGACACTTTATTTCACGTTGCCCCAGTTCACTCAGCTCAAGAAATGAGTTGCTGGTACCAAGCTGGTATCGGCCTTTGCCTTTCCTTTGGATAACATCAATGGCGTGGAGAGGAGAGGCTGGAATGCATGATCGACTACTGGCCTTCCGTAAACAACCTTGCCTTGGGGGGGGACTTTCTAGGCGAAATCCCATGGTCATTCATGATCGATCGGAGTCTTATACCCTTTTATACTGTTACTTTATCTTGCCCTCTATAATTATATCTAGTTTTCTTCCTTTTCTTGGTCATTACTTTTACTCTTTGAACTCGGGTTTTGTCGGAACTCCTGGAAACCTGCATGAATTGTATGTTTCCTACCTGCGGCTTGCTTACAGTACCATGCTGCTTGTTCAATTCAACTATCTAGTACTTTTCTGATGAGTTTGGCAGACTAGGAGGCAAACTCTTTTGCCCCTGCTCAACCGAGTACTTTGTTCACATTTCAAGGCGGCGAGCTGGCAGAATTGTTAGCACGTCGAGCGAAGTGCTACGTTCTGTGCCGCTACGTTCTGAGTTCAAATTCCGCCGAGGTCGACTTTGCCTTTCATCTTTTCGGGGTCGATTAAATAAGTACCAGTTAAGCACTGGGGTCGATATAATCGACTTAATCCGTTTGTCTGTCCTTGTTTGTCCCCTCTGTGTTTAGCCCCTTGTGGGTAGTAAAGAAATAGGTATTTCGTCTACCGCTATTTTCTAAGTTCGACTTTGCCTTTCCTCCTTTCGGAAACACTGGAACAGATGTAATCGACTAGTCCCCTCCGCACACACACATACACAAATGTTAGACCTTGTAACTTTAGTAGAAAGGATTATTACTATTATTAAGTCGATGAGCTGGCAGTGTCGTTACCGCGCTGGACGCATTTTGAGTTCAAATTCCGCTGAGGTCGACTTTGCTTTTCTTTCTTTCGGGGTCGATAAATTAAGTACGAATTGAGTACTAGGGTCGATCTAGTTGACCATCCCCTCCCCAAAAATTTCAGTTCTTGCGCCTATATTAGAAAGGATTATTATTATTATATTATTATTATTATTATTATTATTATTATTATTATTATTATCATTATTATTATTATTATTATTATTATTATTATTATTATTATTATTATTATCATATGAGGTGTAGGTGGAAATGAAGCCGGTATTGTTGCTGTGATGATCAGTTGCATGTTTCAGGAAAACTAGTCGGATTATCTCGTTAATCTTACGTGAGTGTTAAGCCGATTACAAGTCGTCGTACAGATCAGACTACAAGATGGCGGAGATGGGGGGGGATCATGGTGGTAGCGGCCAAGTAGTGAGAGAAAATGCAATGAAGTGATGTGGTATAGATTGGTGTGGAATGGGACAGAGTGGTGCTGAGTGGGGAAGGACGTGGTAGGATTTGAAAGAAATAGCATTCAGATACAGAGAAATTAAAATAGAATAAAACAGAATAATGAAAAATTTACGCCAAATGATAAACAAAATGAAGAACAAATATAATAATAATAACAATGATAATAATAATAACATCAGCAACAATAATAATAAAAATAACGATAATAATTATAATAATAATTGCAGTAATAATGATAACAACAACAATAATAATAATGATAATAGTTATAACAATAATTACAATAATAATTATTATTAATACTATTATGATAATAATAATAATAATAATAATAATAATAATAATAATAATAATAATAATAATAATAATAATAATAATAATAATGATAATAATAATATTTTCATGGTAACATATGATTTCTAATTATGATAATGTAGAAAATAGAGACACATGGGCAGGTTGTCTGTTATCGTCCTCTCCACCACAACTTAACACAGTACCCAGCAAATATATACACGTCGACGCACAAACACATATACGCATATATACACATTTACATGCATATGCCCGCCGCTCCCATATGCACATACACGTGCACACACAACGGGAATGCAAACACACACATAGAAAAATATACACAAATGCATACACGCGCTCAGACTTACATCCACACATACATGTATCCATGCTTTTGTGACTTTGTGCGTATATGCACGCATACGAGCACATATTCCCATGCACGTATTTGTGTGCATCTGCAACATACTGCATTAGCAAGTGCAATATTCTGCTGTAATGCAACACCAAAAATCCATTTAATTTTCCAAGTGGAATTAAATCGTTTCTAGATTATTCTGATTTTGTTTCTTCTGTGTTTCTGCATTTGTTTGTGTGTTTCTCAGAGAGAGCGAAAGAGAGAGAAACAGATAGACAGAGACAGAGATAGACTCAGCGTGGGTGAATGATGACCTCTAGAAAGGGGGTTTAAGCATGGGAGAGTAGTGGTAGGAAGCTAAAGGCTTATTCAGAGTAATGATGATCTGCAGTTAAGAGTTTACCAAGAGGAGGGAAATGGTGACGTTTGCTTAATGAGGGTTTAGAACAGAATATGTTGACCTGTAGCTTAAGGCTTGCTAGAAGAAGTAAAATAGCGATCTGTGATTAAGGAGTTTACTAAGAGAAGGGAAGTGGTATTCTCTAGTTAGTAACGGTTTACAAAGGAAGGAACATGGTGACCTGTGACTGAGGATATACCAAGAGAAGGGTAGTTGCGATCAAACTGAGGAATGGGTCATGGCCGTCAGTGGTTAAGATTTACAAGGAAAATGGAAGCGGTGGTTTCTGGTTCAGAGCTAACTAGGGGAAGAGAAGTGGGCAAATGTTATTAAGGTGAGAAAAGAGAAATGGGAAATTGTGGTTTAAGAGTTTACTGAAGACAGGAAAATTGGTGAACAGTGTTTAAAGGTATATAAAGAAAGGAGTTATGGTGATCTCTGTTTAATAAGGATTTACTAAGAAGAGATGAAACAGTAATCTATGGTTAAGAGTTTACGAAAAGGGAGATGGTGAACTGTAATTTATAAGAGATCACAAAGAGGGAGGAAATAATGATATATGTTTAAGGGTTTACCAACAGAAGGGAAATAGTAACTGTTTTGAGGTTTACTAAGACAATGGAAATGGTGACCTGTGGTTCACAGGAATAAGAGAAATGGGAGCCTGTGTTTAATAAGGATTTAGGTTTACCAAGGGAAGCGAAATGGTGATCTATGATTTTAAGGTGTTTTCAAAGGGAAAGGAAATGTTGATCTATGATTAAGGGTTTACGAGAAGAGAAATAGCAACATGCGCCTAAGACATGGGGGCAACACATACGACCTTCGTTTTTTTTTTCATAACCTCTGAAACTGATGTGAGAAAGAGAGGTGAAAAGGAAGAAAGGAAGGAAGGAAAAAAAGGAACGAACGAACGAACGAAGTTATCCTTAGATCTGAGCCTTCACTTGAACGTTTGCACGTCGCAGAAAGGCACCCAATGAGGACCAGGTACTGATGTTGAAGCGAGAGACGGATTGAGCCCAAATGTTTTTACAAAGACGGGAATGTTTATGGAATCCACTTAAATGGTCAAGTGACCTAAAAGTGACTCGTTGTGGAAGATAGTAGTGATTGAAATCGTTCTGAATAAATTCTTTAGATGACTCCTTTGAATATATCGCTTTTAATATTTGCGTGGGTGTTCTTCTAAGGCCCTGGTGACAGTGTCATTTGTTATGGATGCATTCAAAAGGGGTTGGTATTTCGTGATAAAGAATGATTCTTTACTAATACGCTGACTACAGGTTGTATCGTCCCTGAATTGATAGACGGGACAGATTCTGAAGCTTGTTATTTGTTATTGGCGCAAATGTCGATGTGTTCGCTGAATGCTATTTTTCTGCTTTTCAGGATTTTGATCTGGGATCTATGCAGAGCCATCCTTTGACGTAGACTGTTTTTGCTTGGCCTATGTATTGCGTTCGACACCTAGAGCAGGCTAATAGGTATATCAGGTTCTCCGAAGCACATGTGAAGTTGCTCTTCACTGTGAAACGTTGACCCTGTTTGAAAGGGAACTCTGATCCCTCAATTAGATTGACGCATATACCACAGTTAGGTCTTCCGCTTTATTTTAATGACGGCTTCTGTGTTGTTGTTGAGCGTATTCGGGCTTGTGTTCGGGGACTTTTCATAGATTTGGGCTCTCTCTTGCTTTTTATGATGCTGTGGGTTTGGAGAATAAAATACATTATGTGGCCCCTTTTTAGTCGGGGAATGTTTTGGAGGATGATGTCGAAGGCTTCATTGTTAAGAGGGTTGTGTGCGGAGATGTATGGTAGGGCTTTTGGTAGTAAATCCTTCAATAATTTGGAATGTCAGAGTTCATACATATGTAGGTAGATGCACAAGCGAATGGGGATGAACTGCAACGCATACAGGAGTTAACAGTGTTTATTAACACCCAAATTTGCACACACGCATGCAAATAAACACACATGCATGTAGGTTTATATATATATATATATATATATATATATATATATGCAAACACACACACACAGTCTTGTTTAGTTATACGCACGTGTGTGTGTTTGTCAGTATTTATGGATATGTATATAAACATATATGTATGTGTATATGATTGTTTGTTGAAAAAAGGATAGAGATAGAGAGAGAAGGGGAGAGAGAGGAAGATAACAAAGAAAGAAAGACCATGGAAAGAGAGAGACATAGAGACAGAGGGAGAGCAGGGAAAGAGAGAAAGATAAAAACAAAACTTTTCAGCATTTTTTTTTTGCTTTTTCTTATTTTAACGTCCAAGTCCTGTTGTTTTTCCTTTTATTTGTTTTTTGTGTTTCGTGTTTTCCGTGTGTGTGTGTGTGTGCGTGTGTATGTGTGTGTGTGTATGTGTGTGTGTTCGTGCGTGTGTGTGTTTGTTGACCGTTTGTTTTGTTGGCAGGCGAGAGAAAACTCATTTAATGCAAAGTCAGCCATGTTGTCAGATAAACAACAGTCCGCCATTATAGCGAAACTCCATCTGACAGACGTTTTGTTCTCTGTACGTTTCGCTTTCTCATGAAGAACCGAGCCAAAATTTAGCGTCGTGACGTCATGAGGATGCAGGATAAAAATATATCTTTCTCTTTTGGTCCAGATTTCAATTGTTGATGCAGCTGAAGCTGCTATTGTTGTTGTTGTTTTTTGTTTTGTTTTTCTTCATCTTGTTGCTATTTGCTATGATTGTTCTCACTGTTTATTCTATTGCTGCAGCCACTGTTGCTGCTGTTGTTGTTGTTGCTGTTATTATTGCTGTTTCCGGAAGTAGATTTATAGCATAGCTATTTATGGAATAATGTAACGTGACAACTCTTGAGATATGGCAGGGATTTTTGGTGTGACTGTTGTTGTAAATGTTGTTGTAGTTATTGTTTTAGTAATTATGTGAAAACATGTGTGTGTAGTTGTGTATATATGTGTGTGCTTGTGTGTCTGAGTGCGTGTATGTTTGTGTGTGTATATTTGCATGTATCTATGTGTCTTTATATGCGCATGTGTGTAGTTGGGCGTTTATATGTTTCTCAGAACGTATATTTATCTATGTATATGTTTATGTAACTGAGCGTGTATAAGTCTGCGTGCGTATATTTGTATATGCTTGTGTGTGTATGGACATGCTTATGCTCCTGTGTATATGTGTGTAGTTATATCTATACGTCCTGCAGTGTGTACATTTGTTTGTGTATGTGCTTACATGTCTATGTATGCAGATGCGCACGCATATGTCTCGTACAGTGTTAATTTTGTTTGTATGTGCTCATGTGTGTATGTGTGTGGCTGTGCGTGCGTATGTCTCGCAGTGTATATATTTTTGTATGTATATGCTGATGTATGTGTGTGTATGCCTTGCAATGTGTATTTTTGTATACATATGCTTAGGTGGGTATGTCTGTAGCTGTGCGTCTGTATGGCTTCTAGGGTGTATATTTCTGCATGTATATGCTTGTGTGTATGCGTGCGAATGTACGTATGAATGTCGCACGTTGTAAATATTTGCATTTATATATATATATATGTATAAATAGATAGATAGATAGATAGATGCATGCATACATACACAGACAGACAGACAGATAGATAGATAGATAGATAGATAGATAGATAGATAGATAGATAGATAGATAGATAGATAGATAGATAGATAGATAGATAGATAGATAGATAGATAGATAGATAGATATAGGCGCAGGTGTGGCTATGCGCATGCGTTGTTGTCAGTGTTCTTCGTACCACTGACAGAAGTCGTCACGCTGGTTTCCAGCGGGCGAAAAATTGATCGTAAAAGAAGCTCAACTGAAAGGTAAGACTTTTGTTTTTTGGATCCAGTGGGAGTTTGTTGTTTGCCGTAATTATTTTTTTACAAACAAGAAGTCCTCACTGCTTTCTGTACTCTGGTCTGCCTGCAGTTGAGTGAATAGTTTTTCTCACTTAATTATGAGAATTGTTTTGTTTGGAGGCGTATTTTGCTTCCAAAAAGTTGTTCACTTTTAGTGAATAGTTTTTTTCAAAAATTGAGAATTTAGATGATACAACTTCTTTTACCAATTTTTATGAAAGCTGTGTTCCACGTTGTGGCGTCCCGGGTTCAAATTTGAGTACCAAGTAGTCCTGGATTACCTTGTGGCCAGAAGATTCTTTGCTTGCTGTTTTTTTTTTGAACTGTAGACTGTTTTCTTTTCTTCTTCTATCTTTTATTTGTGACTTTCTTTTTATTGAACTGTTTTCTTTTTTTCTTCCTTCCTTTTGTTGAGATTTTCTTTTGATTTCTTTTATTTCCTTTTTATAAATTTTTATCATGAACTGTGTTTGAACTTTGTGTTTTAAAAAAACATGCCAAAGAACAAGGACAACGTTTTGGAGTGGGAAATTGTCCCACCCAAACAGTAGTTGAAAGACTGTGGAGAGAGGACTGTGGTGTTGAGGACTTACTCCAAGTCGCTCGACACCATCTCCCTATTTCAAAAGAATGTTATTGAAAGGGAGTTGGCAGAGTATCCGCCAACTATTAAATTCATCTCCAGTTGGGTCAAATATGTAACAGCATGATTGCTATTTGACACTCCTGAGGAGGCTCGCAAATTTGCGAGCCAGCCCTTGGAGGGCAGAGAGATTTTGTTTCTTCCCACGTATTGTGGGAAGAAGTTCACGAGGGCTTGGGTCTGTGGTTTGCCACCCGGAATAGAACCCGAGTGAATAGAGGTCAGTATCCGCCGGGGTCTGGGTGGTGGCAGAGTCAAGCTCCTCAATGTAAAAATCTTACCAGCAGCTGATTGGATGGAGTCAAAAGCGGTTTTGACCCTGTGGGCCCAATCAGCCAAAAGTCTGGTGTTTCCAAATTTTTTGAAAATGTCCAGGTGCAGGTACTCGGTGAATCTTGAGGGTGTCCCCCCCCCCCAAGTGTCATCGGTGCCTGGAGCCTGGCCATATACAGAAAAACTGTCCCCAGGAACAAAGTAAGGTCCTGGAGCAGTTGCTTGAGACCTCTGTAGAAGAGGGAACGAAGGCGGCCGGGGAGGCGGAAGACTCCTCAAAGAAGGGTGGCAAGACGAAGAAGGCGAGCAACAATAGGTGCTCACCGAAGGATCCTAGGCATGAGGCAAACTCCCGGTCAATGAGGAGACGCACCCTTCCACAGTTGCGAAGAAGAAAAGAAGAGAAACGGGACATTGCCGGCAGTCGGTGATATAGTACCGGAATGTCCCGGAACCTCGTCGATGGAGGTTGTGCCACCGGCAGGGGAAGAGACACCGTCGGTGGGAACTGCGCAGCAGACAGTAGAAGTGACTACCTCGTCCCCGAAGGAAGACGAATTATTGGTCTTCTTCTACAGAGACGGAGGGTGGAGAAAGTGTTGGGAATGCACCATAAGGGAGTACCTTTAGCTTGCACACGGGATCCCGAATGGCCCCCCGCAGATAGCTGTGGGGGTCATAACGTTGCCCGTGTTGCGTAGGCTGGAGGGACTCGATGAGGAATATCGCTTGTGGCCGGGCGACGCCGACACGGCACTTGCTTTGTGCTTGAATGAGCGTGGGTGATGGCGGAGAATCAGGTCACAAGCGATGTTTGGGAGGAATATGGGTAAGAGATTGAAAAGCCTCAGTGTTATTGAAAGTTTCTAGTTTGGAAAATAAAGTAAGAGACTTAGTGCCTCATTTTGTCGTTGAATATTGTTAACAATATAAGAGGTTTGCTGCCTCATCAATAATATAAAGATCAATGTTCTCGAGAAGAACGATCGGCGGGCATCACTTTTTTCCCCATTAATCATCAGTTTCATTTTTCATTTCATATAACATTATGTTTGTGTATAGCCCGCAGCTTCCTTTCTCTATGTAAGGCCTTTATGGTCAATATAATGAAATAAAGAAACTTGCTTCCCAACCACATGGTTCTGGGTTCAGTCCCACTGCGTAGTACCTCGAGCAAGTGTCTTTTACTATAACGTCAGGCCGAGCAAAGCCTTGTGAGTGGATTTGGTAGACGGAAACTGAAAGAAGCCCGTCGTATATATATATATATATATATATATATATATATATATATAAATGTATGTATATATTTTTATGTCCATCTGTGTTTGTCTCCTACCCTTGCTTGACATCCGATGTTAGTGTGTTTGCGTCCCCGTAACTTAGCAGTTCCGTAAAAGAGAACCGATAGAATAAGTACTAGGCTTACAAAGAATAAGTTCTGGGTTAAATTCCTTTGACTAAAGGCGGTGCTCCAGCATGGCCACAGTCAAATGATTGAAACAAGTAAAAGAATAAGAGAATGATAGAATATGCACACACACACACACACACACACACACACACACCACACACACACACATACACACACATATTTATATATACCACTTTCATGTAGTGGATAAACATCTTGTAACTTGGATGACAGCAACAAATCGAATCGAGAAACAAACGGTCAATTAATAATAATTTCTAACATCGGCACAAAATTAAAACCTTTTTGATGTAGTAGTTAGATCTTGTGCAATGTAATTTACACCGACACGGTGTCACCATCTCCATCATTACCATCATCACCATTATCACCACAATCATCATTATCATCATCATCTAATCTTAGTAACTACGGAAGTATAACAAAGTAACTACAGCATAATTTGAACTCAAAACTTAAAGAGATGACACTAAATTCTGCAAAGCATTATGTCTGTTCTACCTTTGACCCTAATCTCTCCACAATAAATCATTATAAACTACAAAGAACATATACATGACTGTGCATTATCTGGAAATGAAATTCCGTCAGTACATGCGGCAGTGACACAGCCTACTTCGCAGCAAACTTGAACCTTGAGAGTCCTTTCAACTACATTCAGGAATACGCTATCAATTGCAATTACTCTACGAATATTTGTGGTAAGAATGAAGGATTCCAAAGAATGGATCTTCATTAATGTTGCTATACCTGCAGACCAGAATATTGTTAAGATATAAGATGAGGAAGTCGAGAAGAAACAAAATCTAGGACTGGAAGTGAAAAGAATCCATAGAACCTCAAAAGTGAATTTGGTACCTATTGCCCTCGGTGCACTTTGGGACCATCTCAAAGAGAGCAATATTCTGACATCAAAAGCTGCAAGTACCAAACTTCTTAGGAAGTGTTCACTTGGCAGCAATACTTGGAGCGGGTCATGTGCTGAGGAAAATCTGACGTCTCTAAGTTGTGGGATAGAGCTGAGAGAGGACATAGATAAACCAGAAGTTAACTGAATAAATAATAATAATGATAAGTACTGGTTTTGAAAGCACATTGAAAGGGTACGAGTATAAACCAGAGGGCGTTACCGAGTAAAATGAGTATAAGCTCTTGTGAGATTTTACAATCCAGTGTAATTCATCGATTAATACTCGGAGACCAGACATTGCTGTCGTTGATAAACTGATGAAGAAAACCAAGATCATAGATATCCCCATACAAGCGTAAAACGAAGAACTCAAAATGATTACTGAATCTTTTAGTGAATGTATATGCTTGCAGGTGTACAAGCCACTAAGAGATGAAACTGTACGTATGGGAACAATGAAGGAAGTAACTGTTTTCAGCTAAACGCAATATAAAACCAAAACGGAAAAATTCAGTTATCACTAAGGTGCAGGGTAAGATATATATTACCAGAAATAATAGTTTAAAATCCCTTAGAGACGCAAGAAACCACATTGTTATATTGAATATAGCTGCCTTGGTTTGTTTGTTCTTTTTTTTTTGGGGGGGGGGGATAATAATTTTCAAATTAGCATTTTGCTGAATCAGCCATAGATTCATATGGTAAATATATACACTCACAGTCAGGATTCAGCCAAATCGTCCAGCGATGGAGTAGTCACTACTAATGGGCTTGTAATTTTCAAACGAAACTAGTCTAGTCTTAGTATTCTAGCTTCGATGTGAGGCGGTTATTTCCCTTGTCAGTATATGAAAATGTGCTTTCTTGCGGTTCTAAGGGTTATATATGTATGGAGGCGCAATGGCCCAGTGGTTAGGGCAGCGGACTCGCGGTCGTAGGATCGTGGTTTCGATTCCCAGACCGGGCGTTGTGAGTGTTTATTGAGCGAAAACACCTAAAGCTACACGAGGCTCCGGCAGGGGATGGTGGTGATCCCTGCTGTACTCTTTCACCACAACTTTCTCTCACTCTTACTTCCTGTTTCTGTTGTACCTGTATTTCAAAGGGCCGGCCTTGTCACTCTCTGTGTCACGCAGAATATCCCCGAGAACTACGTTAAGGGTACACGTGTCTGTGGAGTGCTCAGCCACTTACACGTTAATTTCACGAGCAGGCTGTTCCGTTGATCGGATCAACCGGAACCCTCATCGTCGTAACCGACGGAGTGCTTCGATATCCAAGGGTTATATATGTATACCTGTTTGTCTGACAGACAACAGATAAACAGACAGACGTAGAGCGAAGGAGACAAAAGAAATAGATAGATTCATAGATCCATGTGGACATACACATACATATATTTTTTTCTTTTATTTGTGTAAGTCATTTGGTTGCAGCCATGCTGGAGCACTGCCTTTTGCATAAATTAACACATATAAATGCATGTTTATATAAATGCATGTTTATATATATATACCGTTAATGCTTCTGTATTTCATGTTTCTGTATTCCATTATTTTTTTGTTTTTTTATATTCGTCCCTTTTGCTGTCCTGGTGTCCGTATGCATTCGATCCTTCTTCCAGGAAATCTACGCTCCCAGCTTAGTTTTTCTAATGCTCGTTGCTTAGTTTTTCTTGGAGGGCTGGCCGTGATCTAGTAATCTCAAGATTAATCAGCCGAAATTACTACGATGATCCGGTTCTTGACTGAAGACTGAGGGTTTCGAATGTCCTGTCCGTGTTTATTGTATCGTCTTCTAAGAGTTATACGTTCTTGTCCATGTTGTATTTTTCTACATACCTTATTATATATATATATATATATATATATATATATATATACTTACCTATGCATGTATATGTAAATGCATATACCTCTTTTACTCTTTTACTTGTTTCAGTCATTTGACTGTGGCCATGCTGGAGCACCGCCTTTAGTCGAGCAAATCGACCTCAGGACTTATTCTCTGTAAGCCCAGTACTTATTCTATCGGTCTCTTTTGACGGGGACGTAAACACACCAGCATCGGTTGTCAAGCAATGCTAGGGGGACAAACACAGACACACAAACATACACACGCACATACATATATATATATATATATATACATATATACGACAGGCTTCTTTCAGTTTCCGTCTTCCAAATCCTCTCACAAGGCATTGGTCGGCCCGGGGCTATAGCAGAAGACACTTGCCCAAGATGCCTCGTAGTGGGACTGAACCCGGAACCATGTAGTTGGTTAGCAAGCTACTTACCACACAGCCACACCTGCGCCTATACATATATACATACATATACATATGGATTGTGTCCCCAACAAGGAGTGTTGGTTATTCAGTTAACCTGCTGGGAATAGCAGTGAAGTTTGCCTCGAATGAAACATAAGTTTAAAGAACACACACACACACACACACACACACACACACACACACACACACACACACACACACACATACACACACACACACACACATACACGCACGAACACACCAACCAACCAACTAACCAACCAACCCACAGTTAAATTGTCTACAAAATTAGCGAAGGATTACTTCCTCTCTCTCTCTCTCTCTCTCCTCCTCCTTCTCTTCCTCTCTAAAAACATTAATCAGAGCAATGTCGAAAGCCAGCTGCAACTATCAACGGCAGCAGCAGCAGCAGCATCGCCATCATCATCACTATCATTGTCATCACATTCACCATCATCAACCACAACCATTGCCTCTCATCATCATCACCGTCATCATTGTTATCGTCGTCATTCCCACCACTACCACCGATATCCTCAACATTGTCATCACCACCATCAACACCACTTCCACCACAACTAACACAGCTACCACCACTACCATCATCCTCGACATCGTCATCAGTCCCCCCCCCCCAGATCCCCTCTCACTTCACCATCTCATTTATCACCACTACCACCACCGCCACCACCTCCATCATCACCACCACCACCACCATCACTAGCTACCACTACCACCATCACAACAGTTACAGCCACCACCATCACCACCGCCACCACCACCATCACAACAGTTACACCCACTACCACCATCACCACCACCACCATCACCACCGCCACCACCACCACCATCATCACCACCACTACCACCACCACCATCACCACCGCCACCACCACCACCATCATCACCACCACTACCACCACCACAACAGTTACAGCCACCACCACCATCACCACCACCACCACAACCACCAACAACAACAACAACAGCACCAGCACCAGCAGCCCCATCGTCGTCACCACTACCAGCAGCCTCTCATCATCATCGTTATCATATCTCCATCATCCACGGTCCACTATAAATACGAGTCTATATTCAGATAATTATAGTATTATTGGATTTCTGAATAATATATTTTCTTAATTCTTCACAATATTGCTGCTTCTGTCCGCCTGCTGCTGCTGCCGCTGCGACTACTGCTGCTGCTGAGGCTGCTGCTGCTGCTGCTGCTATTACTGGCGTGGTTGCTGTTGTTGTTGTCAATATTGTTGATTTCACTGTTGTTGCTGCTCTTTTCTTATTGTTGTTCCCCTCGTCGTTACTGTTGTGTTTTGGCTCTGTCTGCTGCTGCTGTTGTTGTTGTTGTTGTTGATGTTGTTCAATTTTAACCCCAGGCTGATCCTAATCCAGCTGGTGGTCACATCATTTATTCAGAAAGTGTATCAAAGAGAATATGATTACAATATATGCGTGTGTATGGGTGTGTGGTGCGTATGTGTGTGCGTATGTGTGTGCGTATGCGTGTTTGTGTGCGCGCGCGTGATCTTTAAACTAATGTTTCATTCGAGGCAAACTTCACTGCTATTTTGAGCAGCTCTTTGACTCAGTGGTAACGAGGGTGGTGGTAGTGATGGTGATGATTGTAGCGGTGGGGGTAGGGGTGGGGGTGAATGTGGCAGCGGCGGCGGCGGCGTTGGCGTTGATGGATGTAGTAATATCTGTCGTCCTCATTATCTATATGCCAAAGATATCTGGTGCCCCTGTACAATCATCAGTTCCATATGCCATGTGAGAAGTACCTGATGATTGTGCTGGGACACCAGATGTGTTATAAAATAATATCTAGCATGTTCTCAGCACATGAAACGAATAATAGTACATGAAGCTAAATATTGTATTTATTAAATAATATTTACCTCACAGCAGTACTTTTATCGTTTTGTTGATCTTACCATCACGGAGCAGTACACTATATATATATATATATATATATATATAATAATGTTTATGAGTCTACGTTTAGTCACTGGGGTCCATTCGCTCGACTAGAAAGCATTACCCCAGCATGGCCATGATTTAATGACTGAAACAGGTAAATGAAAAACATAAATGATATATGTACACATGTAATATATACATAAGTACGTATCAATGTATTGGTGTGCACGATCTTAACACCTGACTGTGTATATATAAAAATGATTTCACATTAAACTTAAGTATTACTAAAAAAATGTTTTGTAAAGTACATATATTTTGTAAGAAAAAGGTTAACAGTAACTTCGAAGTTTCGGTTAGCTCACCGTCACCATATGTGTGTGTATGTGTGTGTTTGCATATATATATATGTATATATACATGCAAACACACACATGCAAACACACACATGCAAACACATACTCACACATACTCACACACACACATACACACACACACACATATTTATATATATATATATATATATATATATATGCGTTTATGTATAAATGTACACATTGTACAGATAGATAGATATAAATTTAATTTATGCATTGTAGTAAAAATATTTTTGGGGAACAAAGTATCTCAGAAAAAACGATAGAGGATATTTATCGATTTCACCTGAAGATTTCTTAAGTAATGAAACCAAATTCCTTCAGAATATTTTGGTATATTCGGTGTTATCTATCTACCTATCTATCTGGCCATGAATATGTATATAGATACTATATATATATATTATATATATAGATATATATATATATATATATATTCACTTAACCATCTATCATGCTTACAAAATTACATTATTTTAGAAATACTCTTAACACAATACACACAGACGTATGTATATATATATATATTCATATATGTGTGTATATATATACATACATATGTATATATATATATATGTACATATTCATATATATGTATATATATATATATATATGTATGTGTGTGTGTGTGTGTGCGTGTGAGTATGCGTGTGAGTATGTGTGCATGAATAGATATAAACATGGATGAATTTAATTGAATTCTGAGTCTATACATAATCAGATACATACATATATATACAGGTATATACACTTGTGTGTGTGTTAGTGTGTGTGTGTGTCTGTGTGTGTGTGTATGTGTGTGTGCGTGTGTGTGTGTGTGTGTGTGTGTGTGTGTGTGTGTTTGGGTAGACCAGGATACATTGGCATATATTCAAGTGGAATTAATGAGAAATATTTTCACACAAATGACTCTCAAAAGAAAGACAATCTGAAAAGAATAAAAAAAAATAGATATATCATGGAAGAATAAGATAAAAAAAAAATTAAAAAACGCATCAAGTTTTTTTTTTTATTCTTCTCAAATAGAAACATTCCATTAATAGACGTTTAGATTTTGAACACATCATCACTATCATCAACGTCAATATCACCCTCGTAGTTATTGCTCCTATCAATATCATCAATGTTGTTATCACAATTATAGTTGTTGTTTTTGTTGTTATTATTACCATCATTATTATTATTATCATTGTTGTTGTTGTGATTATTATTACTCGTTCTTATCCTTATTAACTTGTAGTAATTACCATTGTTACCCGTTGTTGTTTGTTTGTTTGTTTGTTAAACACACAGACATCTGTATTCTGAGAAATTTCATCCTACGTTACATTCTATCTCATTCACTTCACTCCTGAGTATTCTTGTTGTTTATTTTGATTATCGATATAATTGTGTAGTTGAGTTGTTGTTATTGTTGTTGCAATTGTTATTATTATCATTATTATTATATTATTTATTGATTATTATTCTTATTATTAGTATATTTATTAATTATTATTATCTTATTATTATATCATCATATCATATTATTATTATTATTATATTATTATTATATTATTATTATTATATATTAGTTTATATATTATTCTCATCATCATCATCATCACTCATTCACATCATCATCATCATCATATCACATCATCTATTATTATATATTATATATCTTTATTATTATTATTATTATTTCATCATATCATTATTATTAATTAGAATATTATTATTATTATTATTTTATATTATATTATTATTATTATTATATCATCATCATCATCATCATCATCATCAATCATCATATCATCATCATCATCATCATATTATTATTATTATTATTATTGTCATTCATGACGAGTTGTATATTCCCTCCCTTAAAAAATGCAAGATAATATATAATAACCCAAATGAACGATAATATAACGCGGTGTGGAGGGGAGTGATGGCTGCAGATGGAATGTTGAAAAGACGAATATATATATTTATAAATATATGTGTGTGAGGGGTATGTATGTATATAAATATGCGTGCATATATATATATATATGTGTGTGTGTGTGTGTGTGTGTGTATGAACATGGGAACATATATCTACCTATTATATAATATATATATATATATAGAGAGAGAGATAGATAAATAGATAGATAGATAGATAGATAGATAGATAGATAGATAGATAGATAGATAGATAGATAGATAGATAGATAGATAGATATTTATTTATTTAAAGCAGCAGAAAATTCAACAAAACTCAGAGTAACAGGTTTTGTTGAATTTTCTGCTGCTTTAAATAAAGCATATTACTCTAACACTGGTATTTGAGTACTCTTTTTTCCACCTTGTTTCACATTTATGTGTTTACTCCGGTATATATATATATATATATATATATATATATGTTTGTGTATGTATGTATGTATGTATTATGTATGCATGTATATACATTTGGGTATAAATGTGAGCGTAAGTATGTATTTGATTATCATGTTGATGACAATGCTCAAAATGATGGCCATTATTATTATTATTATTACTATTATTATTATTATTATTACTATTACTACTACTACTACTACTACTACTACTACTACTAACTGTTGTTGTTGATGTTGCTGTTGTGACCGGTGTTGTTGTTTGTTGTTGGGGGTTACGTTAGCAATGATGTAGCGTATGCTGCTGATGCTGAAGTTGATGGTACTAACGGCAACGACAACGACAAGAACGGAGGAGGATGAGGACTGAAAAACTTAGATGGGACAGGGCAGGTACATGAGAAAACCATTCATGACGTCATAGGCGATTGTTGGGCTGGTTTTGCTAAGACAGATTATGTAGTGTTGAAACTGAAAAGGAGAGACAGTTCAGCAATATAATATATATATTATATATATATATAGTCTAATATATATATATATATATATATATATATATATATATATATATATATATATATATATATATGGTGTGGTGTGATAGATGAGTTCAGCAAAAATTTAAATTAAGATGAATATGATACTTAAGTTGAGGCACCAGAATTTAGTACGATATTATCCATACAACTTCAAAGTAATGTGATTAAAACCAAAATAGCCAACAAGGATATCCAGAGATAATGCAGTACGATCGTTTATGCAAATTCATTTAATTGAACAATGCAGTCATTGCATCAATTTAAAATTATATATATAATAGATATATAATATATATATATATATATAATATATATATGCACACATACATATATATAATATATATATATATATATATATATATAATATATATATATATATATATATAGATGAGTGTATTTTTACCTTGTTAACAATTAACACGGAAAAAAATATGTCAAGTAACTCTAAGATTAAAAATTCTATATACCAGTGTATAATCAGTACTCGTAATAAAGTACGATTTTACATTGGAAGCACATCGTTAGAGTTATCTAAATAATTTCTATCCATTATCAACATTTAGGGATAGAAATAAACGGAATAGTACCGGTCTCAGCAAACTGATTTGGGATTTAAAAGACCACAATGAACAATTTCATTTAGAATGGTTGATTCTCTCAATTTCGATACCATATGACAAAGGCAAGAAATTCTGTCTTCTCTGCAATTCTGAGCTAATTTACATTATTTTTTCTAAAAATACTCTAGTAAACACGGTTATAGAGCGAGCATACAGATGTAAGCATTGGCAAAAACATACATTTAGTGCATATAAGTAGTCTCTATCATTATATATAATTTAAACTTTAATTTCCTTTATATTTAACATTCACTATTAATATCCCTACTCTTTCTGTTAGCTACTTATGACGTTATATCATATAACATTTTTTTAAACAATATTAATAGCGTTCTGTCTATCGCTATACAAATCCATAATTTTTTGCAAAAATGTCTTATTGACGAGTTTCGTTTTTTTCACTTTCCTGAGGAGAAGATTGCATTGTTTATACCATTTATTCTTTTGAATAGTATCAGTGGAATTTTCGAAACATATGTCGAAAGTAAAAATATTTGAGTACACCTGCGTTAACTCCATTTTTCTAATTCATAACTGATATATATATATATATATATATATAAAGTTAATACAAACAAGAAAACATAAAAAACACAACAACGCGAGGACGTGGAACAAATATAGTATTATTGGACGCTCCGGAAAGAAGGGAAGAAGGAGGGTTTAACGTTTCGAGCGGAGCTCTTCGTCGAAAACATAGGAGAAGGAAAGATCCAGGGAAGGGAAGACAGAGGAAAAAAAATCGCCAACAGTACACACGAGGTCACATAATATATATATATATATATATATATACATATATTTATATATTTATATGAATGTATATATGTATGTGTGTTCTCTTTTATTTTTAATTTGTAATCTATCTGTAAACAATGGAGCTGGATTCTGACAAATCTACAATGCTCCATCGATAAAATATAGGTAAAAACCAATTTCACATTTTAAACTTGAGAAAAGTTTTCCATATTTTTACTGTTCTCCTTATAGATTGTATTTGCAACGTGTGATTTTGTTGGTTGATTTCTCTTTCGGAAATCCCAGCTTATACTGATTGTCAATTAGGCATTTATTTGCAAAATCAAAAGCGTCAATTATTATTCGTATAAATGTGAATTTATAATCTGGATCTAGAAAATGGAGGTTTTGAAGCATTTGTCTGTGGTTATCCTCTTTCTCCTTGATTTTCGAAGCAATATTCACATCAGGAGGACAGCTGACGTACATGATTTTTCTTTTCAGTCCCAAAAACAATATCCGTCCTAAGTGTATATGTCTGTCTGTCTGTATGTATGTCTGTCTCTCTGTCTGTCTGTCTGTATGTATGTATGCATGTATGTATGTATGTATGTTTATATATATGTATTTTTTAATTATAAATCTTCCACTGAGGAGGGAATCAGTTTCCAACAAAGTTACAAGGCCCCATCTTTGGGATGTACTTAACACAAACAAATTCACATTTGGAGCTTGAGAAAAGTCTTACATGTTTTTTATGTTCCACTCACAGATTGGACTTGTAATGTACGGATCAGCCGATCAGTTTCTCTTTCTGAAAATCCCAGTTTATTCAGATTTCCCTTTAAGCATTTACTAACAAAACCTAGTGCTCCAATTATTATTAGTATGAATATGAATTCATAGTCTGGATATAGAAGCTGGAGGTTTCGAAGCAGTTGTCCGTAGATATCCTCTTTTTCTTTGATTTTAAAAGAGATATTAATATCTGCAGGGCAGGTAACCTCTGTGGTAGTACATACATTTGCCCCTCTGTCCCAAACAACAATATCCGGTTTGTTATGCCTACATTTGAGAGAAGTTTTGATGGAAATATTCCACCAGCATTCCTTGAGTTGATGCTTATGAATGTGTTCCATAACAGAGAGATTTATTTTCTAAGTTTATTTCAGAACTCTTTTTGCGGACGCCGTTGTAAATTGTTTTAGCAACAACATCGTGCCGCAAAGGTAGGTAGTGCCAGACGACATTTTAGGGCAGCTGCTAATCATACGCGTGATGTCTTCCACAGAAACATGACATAGTCTACACTTGCTATTGCACCTTGGGATTACAAGCGCATCACTGTCTCGCTTGTACACCAGGTAATCTTCTGTTCGTGGATTGCAAACGCATAGCCTTCAAAGTGTGATGTGATGTAGTGCTCTTGTGTCTAAGAGAGGCTGCTCTTCGTGTCAGTTCTACTGTCTTCTCAAATTTCCGGGCAACATACCCATGCATGGTCTTTTTTTTTTCTTTTTTGTATACTGAATGCTTTCCATCAAGGTCTTCTCTGAGGTAAGGGACCCCAGCTG
>NW_021832418.1:37500-45000 GCF_006345805.1 Octopus sinensis | reverse complement strand
GATGATAAATAATCACCAAAACACTTCTCAACTGCCCATAGATATCATAAACTACGCAATAGGAATAACAAAAAAGTTAACTTCAACTGCACAAGCAACGGAAAATGACCCATACAAGCCATAAATAAACAGATACTTCGAAATGCACAGTCGAAAATACACGTAACTGCAACGGATTCTATGTTCATTAATAACATATGTATTTCTAAGAAACCAATGCAAACAGCACCGGAGCAACAAGCGAATCGTTTAAAGTCAGGTACTAAATACATGACACTCGTTCCGTAATATTTAGAAAAGGAACACAATATCTTTATTAAAATATATTTGGAACTTAAAGAAGAAAATATAAATATGTATATAACTTAACCCGTAATAGAAAGTGTGATCCCTAGAAGCAATCGTTCCTGAGCATGATCTTTCGATACAATACAAAAACCATAATTACACGATTAATATGCACTCTCAACAAAAGAAATTAGGTAATATCACATCATTGACACCAAAATATTAATTTTGAAAATTTGGTCCTTAGTGTAAACAACATAAATAACCGATGAAGAATGAGCAGAGTCTACCACCGCACCAAAACCATCCAAAACATAACAACAAAATGACAGATTAATAAATCTACGGTAAAAATGAGGTTCGGGGACATATAATAATAAAACGTCAACGACAAAAGCAAACCTACTGAATAAATACAGAAATCAAATTATCACCTGGATCCACCTGGATCACCTGGATCACCTGGATCACCTGGAACGGCCAGGCTGTCTGATGTCGAGTTGGCTCCTCTGGCCACAGCATTTTCTCCATTCCCCTACTGCTCTCGCCATTCTCCTACACGATGTTCCAAACATCTTTTTTAAAATCAGCTTCCCACCTGATTGGAGGTCTTCTGAGTGGGCTCTTCCGTTCGTGCGGGTACCACTTGACAACAGCACGGGTCCACCGATTGTCTGTGAACCTTGCGACATGACCGGTCATCTCCGGTGGAGAAGAGCGTCAAGCAAGGAGACATCAACACTCCTAAGTTTTTCACGGCATGTCTCGAGATGGTCATGCGAGACATGAACTGGAACGGAAGCATTAGGATAAACAGAGAGCTGATCACCCATCTAAGATTCGTTGATGATATAGTGCTGTTAGCAGAGAGCACCGATCAGCTGCAGACTATGGACGAATTTGGTTCGACGGTCGGCCTCTAGATCAACCGTACAAAAACCAAGTACATACGATCTGAGGACGTACCGATCATTCGCCCAAAAGTCGGAAGCGATGAAATAAGAGCATATATATCATATATATAACCTTCTGTTTTTGTGTTTACTTATAAATAAAAACAAACGGTATCACATTTTATTTTCACAAAATAAAGGTTGCCCGTGATTTCGAAGTTTTGCCTTTGTCAGACTTCCTAACGAAGGAAATGGATCGAAAACTATGAACTCAAGACCCAAACTTCTGCCTATTAAAATACTGAGTGCGTGTGTGCGACGTGTACACATGCATAAATATAAGAGCAGATAGATAGATAGATAGACAGACAGACAGACGGACAGACAGACAGACAGACGGACGGACAGACGGACGGACGGACGGACGGACGGACGGACGACAGACAGACAGACAGACAGACAGACAGACAGACAGACAGACAGACAGACAGACAGACAGATGCAGAGAGCGTGAGTGTGTATACGTTCAAGCAGCGAACGCGTGTGTTTTACTAAATAGAAATAGCTTTGTCTGGGTAGTGCGAGAATGTATACAAATATATGAATTGTGTTCATGTACATGCATGTATATTTTTGTAAATCTCAGAGGAATATTTATATACTCGTCGTATGTATGTATGTATGTATGCATGTATGTATGTATGCATGTATGTATGCATGTACGTACGTACGTATGTATGTATGTATGCATGTATTGCATTGAAAGTTGCTAAATGTGTGGCTCTGTGTAATTCAATGAAATGTTTATACGGTCACACGCGCATGCGCACACATTTATATTTATATTCACATATGTGCGTATGTATCTGCAAATGTGTGTGTATGTGTGCGTGTGTATTTGTGTGCATGTGTTGGGTATGTGTACTTGCGAGTGTTTTATGTATTGTAATTAGTGACAAACATCAGGAAGTGTTGACAGTTGGACAGACATATCTCCGAGACAGCCTCATCGCTAAATTTGTGACTGTTCAGTTTTCCTGACATCCTTTACAACATGTCTTACTGTGACCTAACATGGCGCTTTAATTAAAATATCAATGCCCCGCTCTTTTCACCACCTCATCCACCCTCACCGCTGCTTCCTCCACCACCACCACCAACGACACCACTGCTATCTCCATCATTATCAACAATACCGATTCTTTGCATCATACACATTCTGTCTGTCTGTCTGTTTGTCTCTCACTCTTTCTTTCTCCCTCTTTCCCCCCCCTCTCTCTCTCTCTCTCTCTCTTCTCCTCTGACTCTCTCACTCTTTCTGTCCACTTCTCTCTCTCTCTCTCTCTCTCTCTCTCTCTCTCTCTCTCTCTCTAGCCAGCCATCTATGTATCTGCTTTCTTCCTCCCACACTTTTACATATTCTCGCCTTTTTCATTCGTGTCTCCCTCTCATTTTTCTCTCCCTTTTCTCTCTGTCTTTTTCTCCAATGTTTTATCTACACAAGCACGCGGTTGCACATGAGGTTTTACACACACACACACACACTCACACACACACACATACACACACACATACACACACATTTATATTTACTGCGCCGTTATCTTGACCCTAGCAGCATTTTTATTCAAAATATTACAATATTTTCTGACTTTATTGCAAAGATGAATCCCAAGTCAGTCCCCTCGTTCATACGGTGTATACTTTCAGTGCTGATATCAGAATGGAGTTCGGACTGAAAAATTGTGGTGTGTTAGTCTTGAAGAGAGGCAAAATCAAATGTGTGGACCGGCTAACGATACCGTCGGGGGAGGTTATGAAGCAGATAGAAGAGACGGGCTATAAGTACTGTCGTTACGTTCTGAGTTCAAATTCCGCCGAGGTCGACTTTGTCTCTCATCCTTTCGGGGTCGATAAATAAAAGTACCAGTTTCGCACTGGGGTCGATGTAATCGACTTAATCCCTTTGTTTGTCCTCTCTATGTTTAGCCCCTTGTGGGCAATAAAGAAATATAAAGAAATATATAAGCACTTGGACATATTGGAAATGGTTAAATTGATGGAGAGAAAAATGACAGAAAAATTTAAGTTGGATAACTTGCGCAGACTGAGACTGATTTAAAATCGGAAACGGACGCTCTAATCTGTGCTGCCCATGAGCAAGCACTAAGAACGAATTACATCAAACACAGAATAGACAACACATCAGAAAGTGATAAAGGTAGAATTTGTGGGCAAAATGGCGAAACCAAATTTTCTTTGCCAGTGCTGGCGACCATGATGTTCAGTTCATATTCAGTGTCCTTTGTGGGATGAGATCCCTTTAAGTGAGGGTTTTCTTGTATTTAACTTACCTTTAGTCTCGTTTCGAGTCTTTTACTTTCATTATCGCAAGAGAAATGGCGTCTAACTGTTGTACATTGAATTTTGGTCAGTTCTAGGTTAGAAGAGACGACATTTTGGTACCCTACGACGTATTTATGTCCTTGTTTGCGCCTTGTCGACCAGTTTACCGATGACAATACATACATACAGATTTATGCTTAAAATTTGTGATCTGTGTAGCTCACTATTTTAAATTGTGGACATCCTACACTATCCCTATCCTCTGTTCTGCATAGAACTCTACCTAGATACGATCTCGACGATCCAACGCGGTTTGTTCAAGTCCACGTTGGCACACTCGGATGATCGAGTCGGAACCTGTCAGACAAATGGAAACATCTGAGCAAGTCTTTGAGGCACTTACATCCCCTTCTATACCTATCAATTCCCACATAGTCTAGATGCGTGTCCAAGGTAGCGTTCCAATCCCCTACTAACAGTAAAGGTCTAGACGTATCCAGGAAAACCTCTAGACGTCTGAAGAAATCCGCCCGACTAGATAAGAACGGTGCACAAACTACCATTAGACGGAATGCACACCCATTTCTGCCATCCACGTCCAAAACAACCAGCCTACCCTCCGGGTCTAGGAATATTGACCTTACTTTTACGTTTAGACTCTTTCGAAAAAGGACCGCGGTACCCCCACCACCCATGTTTGGCAGACAGGGAGAAAAATAAATGTCGAATTGACTGCCAAACACGGACGCGAGGGCCCGCGGCTTACTGAGTCTGGTTTCACTGATAGCTATTATATCAACGTTCAGTGACTTGATGTCATTTAGAAGGTAACCTTGCTTCCAAGCTGACGCCAAGCCACGCACATTCACACAACCTAATTTAAGCATAATTGATGGTCAAAAATTTGTGTTTCACACACAACATTGAAGGAGACGAGAGTGAAGGTTACTTACTCATTTCGAAAGTTTGAGTTGTTTCCTCTTCTTTTAAAATATCTTTGAGGATGTGTTTATAAAGTTTTTTCGATAAATACTTCTGGAACCCCCCGACCGCATTTGGAAAGATGGTTTTGAGTGTGTGGTGCTGCGATTGTGTGATGTGTACTATTTTTATGTGTGTCGGTGGTGTAGTGCGTGGATGATTGTTCACTTTAAAGTCATCTTCACAAATATTCGTGTTAGATGCAATGTAGTCCATTAGTTTTTTTATTTTCTGTGTCTATTGCTGTTAGTTGTGTGTGTTTTTTTTTGCGGTGTCGTTGTTGGTTTGATTGTGTAAGGGGCTGTCAGGAGTTATATATCTTCCTGCTTTACTTACTTGTTTGGTGGTTGTTTTGAATCTTTTCCTTTTACCCCCTGTGGCTATTTGCCATTCTGTCGAACTTTCGTCGTTAGACGAAAAGTCTGACGAATCAGAAGGGGGTAAAGGCAAAGCATTTGCATCTGTATGTATGTTTGTAGAAAGTGTTGTTGTTTTGTGTGGTGTTTGTGTTGTTGAGGTATTAGGGGCAGAATTTGTCTTTTCGTCATTGTTATTTGTTTTCTTAGTTGTCGTTCTTGGTGCTGGTGTTGGTCTGCCTTTTGATGTTGGTTGTGGTTTTGCTTCTTTATTTGGTTGCGACGTCAGTGGTAATTGTGGTGGTGTTGTTCCTCTTATTTGTCATGTTGTTGGGTTTTGTTTGCTAATTTGTTGTTGTTCTTGGCGTTGTTCCATATTTCTATATAATTCTTGCATCAGTTGTGGGTTTGGCGGTGTTGGTATCAAAGGTTGTTTTTTATTTGTTTTCTGTTCTGTTTGCAAATGTTCTTGTTTTTTATGTGCAAAAACGCACTTTGCAATTAAGTGGTCTGGGCTGCAACAGAGGTAACAACGTGGTCCCCCCCCCCGCCACCACATATAGACTTTATCCATTTTCTAGGTAAATATTTGTAATTTCTCGATAGAAGCTTCATCTATTTGAATTGGCACTTCTATCGATTTCCTAGTCCGATTTTCATTGTTAACAACGGTGATTTCTAATGTTTATCGATTTTAAATGAAAACATATCGCCGATGTTATCCATTTTGGTTGGATTCCGGGTGGGACATTCTTTATTTTTATTTTGCTCACTCGCTGTCCCATGTAGCATGGGACCATGGCGAGTTCGTCATTTTGTATTGTCTGTGTCGAATGAGTTTTTGCCTCTTCCTGATTATGGAAGCGGACCAATACTGTGTTAAATTGGGGACCCCAGTTTATGTACTCTTTAATTTTCATATTTTTTGCACATTTTTCGATATCCGTTTTTGTTATCTGTTCTGTTTTTTTTTTGGGGGGGGGGTTCTAATAATTCTGTATAGAATAATTATTTTCTCTACGTCTTCTTTTACATGTTGTGGTGTGTGCAGAATCAGGTTTTGTCCAGATGTTGTGAAGAGTGACCGTGTTTCCACCAGCTCTTCATTTGTGAAATGTACAATTTCTTTTTTCTTTTTTTTTGTCTTAGTGTATCCGCGAAATTCAGAAGGTCTATTCTGACAGTTGTTGTCGTTGTATGTGTGTTTGTTGTTGCCGCAGCAAAATTGGTGTTAGTTGGTGTAGTGTTGGTAGCATTTCCAGGGAACGTTAATTTTGTTTTATTAATATTATCTTCACCATTAATAGGTGAGATAATCAAATCTTGCGAAATAGCAGGCACATTTATATCAATTTCACTTTTGTTGTTGTTATTCTTGTTGTTGTTGTTGTTGTTGTTGTTAATGGTTGTTGTGTCAGTGGAGGTGATAGATGTGGTAGTTTTGGTGTTGGTGGTAGTGGTGGTGGTGGTGGTGGTGGTGGTGGTGGTGATGACAGGGCTATCAAGGGTTGTAGAAATATCTTTCTGTTGACAGCAATGTCTTTTTCAAACTTTGTTCTCGACTTTACGTTATCGTCTATTCTTCCTTCTGTCATTCCTAGGCTGGGAAAATCTTCTTCAGAGAATAGTGTCGAATACTGTTCAACAATAAAATTTCTCGACATTTTTATTATCGAAAAATAAACTTTAATATTAAGAGGGTGATGAAAGTGCCCCTAGGGACGAATTCCACTCTTAAAATACCCAAACGAAAGTTGGGCGCTTGAAAACTTCAAAATTTCGAAAGAAACAAAACGTCAGGCAGATAGATGATAACGCTTATGCGTTAGACGAAACGCTTCGGCGACATATGTAAAAAATCTGGCGAAGCAAAATTTTTACATGAAAACAGGGCTGAAATTGCCCCTAGGGGCAAATTCCCCTCCGGAAAACACACCCAGACGAAAGTTGGGTGTCTTACACACCTCGTGTGCGAAAATGTGAAACAAAACTTTTCCAATAAACAATAAAATAAAGGCGATTGACTTACGAGTCGATCCAACAACACTATCGATAGATAGATATGTTTCTTTATTAGCCACACAGGGCTGCACACAGACGGGACAGATTACAAAGTAGAGCTTTACTTTTTAAGGAAAAAAAAAGTAGGGTAGGTTTTCGATCAAAAGGGATCGTAAAAGGGAAAGAAGAAGAAGAAAAAAAAGAAAGAAAGAAAAGAAAAAAACCGTTAAATAGGGATCATGTATCACAGTGTCATGATGAAAGGGTAAAGGGGGAAGCAGATAGGGTTTATCCGTGCCAAGAAAAGCTTACGGAAAAGACCACGGTAACCTCGGTTAATATTGTTACATCTTAACACATTTGCTTGCAAGTAGGTAACCCTCTGTTTTAAATTTCCGGGTTCATAGGATTATGCTCAAGGTGGCCTCGTCATTCATAACTGCCATCCTTGCTACATTCACCCATCTTTTTTTAAAACATTCGCTAGACAAAATTTGGCTCTCTACTCTCACTTTCCTTTTCAAGTGATACTTGAAGAAGTTGATGAGAGATTGACCAGAGAGGAAAGTGTGTGTCTCTAATCCTTTCAGGCGCGTCCACCAGATACATTCTTTCGCCATAGCCACAAGTATGAT
>NW_021832418.1:25000-32500 GCF_006345805.1 Octopus sinensis | reverse complement strand
AACAAGGAGAGAAAAAAAGGAGAGAAATAGGAGAGAATATACATATATATATAGCTATATAGTTATGGTTATATAGTTATAGTTATATATGTTTATGAATTTGTGTTGCAAGACTCATGATATAAAATCGTGTGTTGAAACAGATATTGTTATATTTCGGGATGGTCTTTTTTATTATTGCAAAGTAAACATACGCATTATACATTTGTTATTCACTCGTTTATTACTGTTCCTATTTTAACTCATGTCCATTGTACGGAAATATTTCGTTACACATCTGTGACCACTTCAGAGACACTTTTCGTCTTCGTGTGTTCTCTTGCTCTACTTGAAATAAGAGGATACCAAGAGGAAAAGTATCGCTGAAGAGGTTACAGGTGTGTAACGAAAGATTTCCGGACAATGGACATGAGTTAAAATAAGTAATAAATGAGTGAATAACAAATATATAGTGCGTGTGTTTATTTGCCAAAAACGAGAATGACCATCTCGAAATACAACAATATAGTTGTATAAGTTATATATATTGTGTGTGTATATATATATATATAATATATATATATATATATATATATATATATATATATATATATATATATATATATTATATATTATATATATATATATATATATATGTATATATATATATATATATATATCGTTTTCAGATTTGGTTTGCAAGATTCTATATGTCAGTTCGTGTGTTGAAGGCACAAACGAAATGACTCTCCCCAGACGCAACAGATATATCTCTTATTATAAAAGGCAGATTTTATCTGCCTCCCTTTGTCTCTTATAGAAATCTACAATATAGGATTTCTTCAATTACAATTTACCTAGCATTTTTAAGAGTAGAATGCATCGGGTCTTGCCAGGTCCACTTTTTAAAATTTCAACCCAAATTAAGCAAAATTTAGAGAAAACTCACATTGTGGTGTATAAGTCAAATGCTTTTCTTAGTGTGGGCTACAGCACACGCACACGCACACACACAGTGTGCAACGAATAAAGTGAAAGTAATTCACTTTTTGTAGTGAGTGACTCTTTCACTCTGCATTCCCACTTCCTATTTACACACATAGACACGCAAATATATAAATAAAATTGTAAGCTAACGTGTGTGTGTGTGTGTGTGTGCGTGTGTGTGAGTGTATGTGTGTGTGAGCGTGTGTGTGAGGGTGCGTGTGTGTGCGTGTGCGTGAGTGTGTGACAGGAAAGTTTTTTAGGACGAATATAAGACCTAAAGTATATCCAAGTAGCAGAAAGATCGCCCAAAAGTGTATATAGATTTTAATGTATTTATATATTCATCTATACACAGATGTATGTATAATGTGTGTGTTATATTTCCATAGAGGTAACCTTTCACTCCATACAAGTTTTTGGACGAATATAAGACCTAAAGTATATCCAAGTAGCAGAAAGATCGCCCAAAAGTGTATATAGATATATAAATGTATTTATATATCATCTATGCACACATGTATGTATAACGTGTGTGTGTATATTTCCATAGAGGTAACCATTCACTCCATACAAAGTTTTTTAGGACGAAAATAAGATCTAAAGTTTTCTCTAAGAAACAGAAAGATCCCCAAAAGTGTATATATATATTTAAATGTATTTATATATTCATCTATACACACATGTATGTATAATGTGCGTGTATATATTTCCATAGAGGTAACCATTCAATCCATACAAAGTTTTTTAGGACGAATATAAGACCTAAAGTATATCCAAGTAGCAGAAAGATCGCCCAAAAGTGTATATAGATATTTAAATGTATTTATATATTCATCTATACACAGATGTATGTATAATGTGTGTGTATATATTTCCATAGAGGTAACCTTTCACTCCATACAAAGTTTTTTAGGACGAATATAAGACCTAAAGTATATCCAAGTAGCAGAAAGATCGCCCAAAAGTGTATATAGATATATAAATGTATTTATATATCCATCTATGCACACATGTATGTATAACGTGTGTGTATATATTTCCATAGAGGTAACCATTCACTCCATACAAAGTTTTTTAGGACGAAAATAAGATCTAAAGTTTTCTCTAAGAAACAGAAAGATCGCCCAAAAGTGTATATATATATTTAAATGTATTTATATATTCATCTATACACACATGTATGTATAATGTGCGTGTATATATTTCCATAGAGGTAACCATTCAATCCATACAAAGTTTTTAGGAGACGAAAATATTTATATATAAAGAAAGGTTGTGTGTCTGTCTACTCTGATTTAGATTCCTAACTACTCCAACATTTTGCGATGCAGTTTAACCAAAACCGGGTATCTTATAGTCGTGATTCATATCGAGCCCTTCTGGTATTAGCGCGCGCGTCTACGATGAGTCTATGATTTTACAAATAATTTACCATCATTTTTTCCATTTTAATGCATATTTTTTTAATAAAGGGATGTACTCTAAACTTCACACCAATATGCGTGCTCATATGCGACGTAATATCACATCAGCAGCATTTCCTCACACCCTCCTTGCACTTGGCGAAGGAAAATACCAGGGGATGAAAATGGTAATATTGCCATCGATTCCATTTGTACCATTGTTAAGACGCCTTCTGATCTCAGAGATGCAGTGTTCCCAGATCTACAAGCTAATTATCAGAATATGGATTGGATTGGCAAAAAAGGCTATACTGGCCCGAGAATAAAACTGTTCACCATATTAATGATGAAATGCTAAATCTCATTCCTGGGGAAGTCTATGTATATCAGTCTATCGATACAACTCCTGACCCAGAGGACGTCATCAAACTATCCAATAGAGGTACTCATTCCTTTGAGCACCCCGGATACCACCACACTTTCTCAAACTTAAAGTTGGTGCCCTATAATGCTCATCAGAAATTTGGTTCCCCAAAACAATGCAATGGCACACGTTTGATCGTTTAAGTCCTTATCTCCCACCGTTAAACTTATATCAATATTGCCTGAATAATCATCATAATTCAGTGCAATCATTAACAGTACTTTCAAGCAATTCAGCCCCGAGCAACGCGGGCAATTCTGTTAGTATATATATAAACGGCAAATATCTGTGGTGATGTGTGTGTCCTTTATACAAATACACAATTTTTCAATTAGAGAGCTCGCACTTTCTATGGTCATTTGAAAACCATCCAATGGTGGTCGTGCACATCTTTACTTTCCCCAGTCACCCCAGTAAGCCATTAAAAATATAATAGATAGAAGTGATTTTTTGTGACTTTCTATCAAAAACTGAATCGAAATGCCCGAAACTTGAGACACCAATTGAATGCCAGCTAGCTGTATGTGATTGGTCGGAGATTTGAACAGTACTCGCGTGTATGTGCGCACGCACGCAGCTTTATATGCGTTGCATAGCACTATGACCGGCGTTGCGGGTCATAGTGCTAGTATATATATATATATATATACATATATATATATAATATATATATTATATATATATATATATATATATATATATATATATATATATATATACATACGAGATTTTTATTGCAAGGGGCTTCAATCGCTCGACGATCACAATCGAGAGGACTATTCTTCTTTTCGCGGAGAAATAGACTTGAATGCATATTTTATACTTGTGAATATATGTGTCTATATACATATGTGTGTGTGTGCATGCGTGTGTGTTCAAGAATGTATGTATATATTTATATATGCATACATATACATGTAAATTTATTCGTATATTTATATATCTTTACATATGTATATATGTATAGTATGTAGTATATGGGTGTAGTATATGTTTAGAGAATCATGGATATTTGTATGGTTATACAGGCATGAATATGTATGCCTATACACGTACACACTCACTTCCATGCTGCACGAGCAAATGCTTATCTACGTGTGGGAATAATCATACACGTACGCGTACGCATGTATGGAGCTTCCTTGGTTGTATTTGCGTAAGTGAATGAACTGTGGTGAGTGAGTGAGTGAGTGAGTGAGTGGGTGAGTGAGTGGGTGAGTGAGAGAGTGAGTGGATGGGTGGATGGGTGACTAGGAATCGAGTGGGTGACTATATTCACATATATATATATATGCGTACGCACACGTATGTGAATATATAATCCTACTAATACTCAACTATTGATATCAGATATAGTCACTTGAAGGTTAATCGACACCTACACCGGCAATATAAGTTATATATATATATATGCATATATTATATATAATATACATATATAGATATCTATGATATGTTATATATTATATATATTATATATATATATTATATATATATATATATCTATATATATATATATATATACATATCTATATCTATATGTATGTATGTACGTGAGTGTGTGTATATACATATATATTTGCTTTTGTACATGTGTGTGGTGTGTCTGTGAATGTGTATAAGTATATATATATATATATATATATATATATATATATATATATATATATATATATATATAACTATATATTATATAGTATATATATATTATATGTATATAATATATATATATATATATATATATATTCTCTATTATATATAGAATATATATATATTTATATATATATTATATGTATATATATATATTATAATATATATATATATATATATATATATATATATATAATATTAATATATATATGTATATATATATAAATACATATATAATATATAAATACACACACGCGCACATGCACAGACACACACACACACGTTGCCTGTAAGTATTATCTAATCTGGTAGTTCTGATGTTCGCAAAAATGACAAATGTGCAGACTTACGTCATAGGTATTATTGCTGTTTTTGGTGTTGTTGTTGTTGTTGTGTTGTCTGTCGTCGTCACTGTGGAAATCATTGTGGAGGCAGTATTTTTAATTGGGAGAGAAAGACTGTGGTGGTGAAGTTGACGATGATGATGATGATGATAATCATCATCATCATCATCATCATTCTTATTTCCTCCCCCCCCCCATCATTGTCATCATTATTATTTACTCCCCCGCCATTGTCATCATCATCATCATCATCACCACTACAACTATCGTTATTTCATCAATATCATCATCATCATCATCATCATCATCATCATCATCGTCGTCGTCGTCGTCCTCGTGTTAGTGGTGGTAGTTGCAATGGTGATGATGATGATGATGATGATGATGGTGGTGGTGGTGGTGGTGGTGGTCGTCGTCGTCGTAATGACAGCGACGGTGGTTGTGGCAGCAGCAGCAACAATAGTTGTGATAAGGATGTTGATGACGATTTGGGTTGAGGGGGAAGGGTAATGATGATGATGAGAATAATGACGATGATGATGATGATCATCATCATCATCATCTTCGTCATCATCATCGTTTTTCTATTTTTTGGGGGTACTTTTAGCCAACAAATAACAAACGAATAAATAAAAAACAACAAAAACAATAACTTAATGGGCATGCTGCTACGCGGTCACTCAAGTTGCTAGAAACAGTAGACAAATCTCGCTAAAATTACATAGTATTATTTGTAAAAGGCGAAGGATACATAAGGTAACGACATTTCAGATTAGAACGAATTATTGGCAGAGTGACTTTCATCCTTAATCTTTTCGATCAGGGTTGAGCTAAAGAAGTGGCTGATTGATCTGCTAGAAATATCAGCCATATGCCTGTCAGATCTCTCTCTAAAGTAGGACACATTAGATAATATAGCGCTGGACCGTATTTAACAAGGGGGTATGTCATATATGGGATATATTTGATTATACCTCCTCAATTAGAGTTGAGAATATTGAGCTAACCACTGACAATATATAACAACCATAGTTATGACAATACCAAGGGCGACATCGAGAATAACATCAACAACATTATTAGCAATATCAGAAACAAAGAGAACAGCAGAGAAAACAACAAAAAGTGAAAACAAAAAAAACAACAATAAGGGCAACAAAAGCATAAGTAACAATAACAACAATAATAACAAAAGCAAGGGTGACAACGTCATATTCCTCAGTGAAACAGATAGATAGATGGACGGACGGACGGACGGACAAACAGAGACAGACTGACAGACAGACAGGCAGACAGACAGACAGACAGACAGACAGACAGATAGATAGATAGATAGATAGATAGATAGATAGATAGATAGATAGATAGATAGATAGATAGATAGGTATATAGACAGACAGACAGAAAAACAGGCAGGCAGGCAGGCAAGTAGGTAGGTAGGTAGGTAGGTAGGTAGGTAGGTAGGTAGGTAGGTAGATCGATAGATAGATAGATCGATAGATAGATCGATAGATAGATAGATAGATAGATAGATAGATAGATAGATAGATAGATAGATAGATAGATAGATAGATAGATAGATAGATAGATACATAGATAGATCATTGTAAAGTAAAATTTATATGTATATAAGTACATTACACTGTAAACAACTTTTGGATCACTCAAAAATATTAGTAAAATCTTTAAAATTCGAATTTTAATATATTCTAATAAAAGCGTTTCTTTTAATGTCCAGTCTGAACGTCATCTTTTCTCGAATCTCGCAACTCTGTCTGTAGTTATTTTTCACCTACTTCCTGTCTCCCTCTTGAAACTTAGATTGACTTCTTTCTCACTTCAACCTGCCTGTCTAACTTTCGCTGACAATATTGCAACAGCAATTATATCTTTAAGAAAGTAAAACTAATATTGTTCCGATATTGCATACGAATAGATCAAAGTATTGTCATATTTTGCTACTTTCAGATTTTCCATATTTTTCATAAATATTTAAAGGTTATTAAAAGTTTTAAAGTTATTCCACTATTTTATTTCGATTTTTTTCTTGAAAAATGACGAAGAGATACGTTGGTCAATGCTCTTCTATGTATCGGAAAAGATGAGGTGATATATATTTGATAAACTAGAAATAAACGCGTAGAGAGCAAATACACACACGCATATATATATATTTATATGTAAATTATATATAAATATTATGTTATATACATACAAACACCACACACAATACCTATATATAAAATAAATATATATATTAGATATATAATATATATATATATACATCACCGTGATCACCGTGACCAACCAGGCTAGCAGATGTTGCTACACATCATCGCTAGTCACCATGCGCTTCGCATTGTTTTAGACTTCAAATGACGCCACCCTGCGGGCTAAGCGAGCAGGCCAACAGAAGAAAGAGTGAAAGTTGTGGCGGAAGAGTACAGCAGAGATCGCCACCACCCCCTGCCGGAGCCTTGTGGAGCTCAATAAACACTCACAACGCCCGGTCTGGGAATCGAAACCGCGATCCTACGACTGCGAGTCCGCTGCCCTAACCACTGGGCCATTGCGCCTCCACACACACACACGCACACACACACACACACACACACACACACACACACCATATATATATAACATTTTGTGGCCGACTTGCACAGGAAAAGAAATTGTTATATTATATATGTACAAGTTTGTTCCTACATTTTTT
>NW_021832418.1:0-20000 GCF_006345805.1 Octopus sinensis | reverse complement strand
TGCTACATTCACCCACCTTTTTTTGAAACTTTCGCGAGAAAAACTGACACAGAGAGAGAGAGAGAGAAACAGACAGACAGAACGAGAGAGATTACCTGACAGCTAAGCAGACAAACTGCCTGTCGTCTACCAAGTTGTTCGTCTGCCTGCCTGGTGACGTCGATGAAATTAGTACGAGTTGAGTTCCGAGGTCAATATAATCGACTAGATCCTTCCCTCAAAAAGAGCTTATGACGGTAACAGAAAAGGATTATATTCGCACAACTATCATCAAAAGGGTTCGTGGGAGAGAGGCGGATGTTCTTTTGCTTTATTTTCTTTCCATTTTTTTTTGTTGTTGTTTTTGTTCCTTTTCAACCGTACAGTCAAGATCATACTTTAGCCTTTTAATGATTACCTATTGCGTTCCGCTCCTCATTTATTCGCTGCTATATCTTTATATATAAAAGAGAGGTTGTGTGCTGTCTGTCTCCTACGATTTAGATTCCTAACTACTCCCACATTTTGCGGTGCAGTTTAACCAAAACCGGGTATCTTATAGTCGTGATTGATATCGAGCCCCTCTGGGTATTAGTGCGCGTCTACGATGAGTCTACGATTTAAAAAAAAAATTACCATCATTTTTTTCCATTTGAATGCATTTTTTCGCTATTATATAAGGGAAGTAACTCTCTAAAAATGTCTACGATGAGTCAACGATTTAAAAAAAAATTTACCATCATTTTTTTTCCATTTTTAATGCATTTTTTTGCTATTTTTTGGCTATAACTCTCTAAAAATGCTTATATAGTTACTTCCCTTACAAACCCGAGTAACGCTGGGCGATACTGCTAGTTACTTATATAACCTACGATGAACGTTTCGAGTTTCACACGGTTAACAGCCCTATTAGTTTTTATTGTTGATGTTGTTATTGATGCTATTATTGTTGGCATTATTGTTGTTTATCTAAGGCGGCAAGCTGGCAGAATCGTTAGCACGCCGGGCGAAATGCTTAGCGATATTTCGTTCTGAGTTCAAATTCCGCCGAGGTCGACTTTTCCTTTCATCCTTTCGAAGTCGATAAATTAAATACCAGCTTCGCCAATGGGTAACTGGTACTTAATTTATCGATTTATATAGATACACACACACACACACACACACATATATATATATATATATATATATATATACATATTATGTGGCAGTCGCCATATTTCATTCCATATCGGCTACCTCTGATGAGCACAGTGTTACATAATCCGATTGTTACCCTTACGCGAAACCGACTGGTAAGATCAGCCGTAATGGATATATAATACTGTACACCTCTGATAATATACCCACACTATTGACAGATACACGAATGCATTTTTATTTGATTTATTGACTCTTAGATTACTGAGACGCGCGCGCGCGCGCACACACACATAACCACACTAACACGCACACATATATATCATATCTATAAAAGGGAGGATGTGTGTGTGTGTGATTGTAATTTATGCACGTCCACAAATTAGCACGCATGTCGCTCAAATTTTAGGAGTACATTTGTCAACATCCTATCTGGGTTTTGTCAACTTATTTTTTTCCCGAGGCACCCGCGGATAGGGTAAAAATCTATTTTCAACCATAGCTTTTAACCATAACAAATATCAGCCATTGCTTTTTGATGGCGTCTAACAAAAAAATAAGATAAATTAAAAGTGGAAGAAGGAGGCAGAGAGTTTCACGGGAAAGACAAAGTGAGAGAGGGAGAGAGAAAGTAAGTAACTACGTTCATAAAAAGTAAAATGTAAAATGTTTTGTTTTTTGTTTTTGAACGGCACACTATATTTTATAATCATAGTATATATACTTTCTCACACAACAATTACAATATATTTATTTTTAATCATTTATTTATCTTAAATCGTTCATCTTTCTTCCCCCTCTCTCTCTCTCTCCTCTCTCTCTTTCACATACATTACTTTGGGTGCGAAAGAGTTTTGTTTTTATTTTACGCCGAGTAAAAAAGTGTTTTATTGACAATCCATTTATTTAACAACAAAGAAACAAAGAGATAAGTAACAATTTGTGAGTGAGTTACACAATATAAATGGGTACAATTTGCGAGGCTTCCACCACACCCCACTCCGTTTCACGGACCACAAAAAGGGTTTTGAGGTCTGATTAGTTGATTCCATGCAAAAAAAAACTAATTTTTTTTCTTAGTGAAAATTGTGCTACTGTTAATCTACAAATTTAACAACATTTTTTCCATTCATTTCTGTTTGTGAACATGTATGCGTGCACAAAACATGCAATAGGTGTACGTACGTACGTGTGTGATGTGTGTTCGTGTCTGTTGCCCACATATATTTATATTATATTATATATATATAATATATAATATATATATATATATATATATATAATATAATTAATTTCAACGGATTTCGCCCAAATGGGACGTCTATATTACTTAGTTCGGTTTGAAATAAAGAACTTGATTAGCTTAATAATCGTAACTTAATCCCGGGCAAGGCCGGGTTATACTGCTAGTATATATATATTTGTGTAAATTTAGATTTTATGTGCATACGTATCTATGATGCGTACATAAAGTTATTGGTTACTTCTTCCTCATGGATAAATGAGCCAAATGATTGAGATATATCTTATGGGACCCTAATAAGGGCTGAAAATTGAACAAGGCTGTTCATCACTTGTTTTCAGTCTACGGAAAAACAAGTCAGTTTGGATAGCTTATATGTCTACCACATAGATTTACGTATAAACATGAACATTTATTTGTGAACAAACACACACACATACACACAGAGTGTGAAAGAAAGGGAGGCAGACAAAAGTAGACAAGCAAATACATGGGCCGACAACCGTGTATATGTTTGTAGTATGTGTGTTACTGACTCATTAAAAAGCGAGGGAATCACGGCAAGAATGCCTTTGATCATACGTATAGTTAATCAAGACAGACTCTGAACTAAAGAATAGCAACAATTCGCTAGAAAACGCAACCCTTGACGTATTTATATCGCAAAAGTTCAACAAATCAGACAACAGATGTTTGTGCGTGGTTTTCATTCTTTTGTTCTCATATTAATTTTTGTCTTTGGTTATCGTTTTTTGTTTTATTTAATATTCAATCGAATATAAAGGACCAATAATGGCCTTTGTGTTTTGTATGTCACATTTTCTCATCGTGTATTTTGTGTATATGTATATTCTTTTATTCTTTTATTCTTTTATTCTCTTATATGTTCCAGTCCCAAGGCTGCGGCCACGCTGAGGCACAGCATTCTTTTATTTGTTTCAGTCATTTGACTGCGGCCATGCTGGAGCACCACATTTAGTCGAACAAATCGACCCCGGAACTTATTCTTTGCGAGCCTAGTACTTATCTTAATTGCCGAATCGCTAAATTATGGACGTCGTAAACACACCAAGATTGGTTGTCAAGCAATGAGGGGGGGGGGGAACAAACTCAGACACACAAACTCAGACACACAAACACAGATACACACATGTACACATATATATGACAGGCTTCTTTCAATTTCCGTCTACCAAATCCTCTCACAAGGCTTTTGTCACCCCGAGGTTATAGTAGAACATACTGGCCCATATATATATATATATATATATATATATATAGGCGCAGGAGTGTCTGTGTGGTAAGTAGCTTGCTTACCAATCACATGGTTCCGGGTTTGTGTGTATGTGTGTATGTGTGTATGTATATATGTATTTGTGTGTCTGTGTTTGTCACCCACCATCGCTTCACAACCGACGTTGGTGTATTTACGACCTCGTAACTTAGCGGTTCGCAAAAAAGAGAAATAGAATAAGTACTAGGCTTACAAAGAGTAAGTCCTGGGATCGATTTGTTCGACTAAGGGTGGTGCTCCAGCATAGCCGCAGTCAAATGACTGAAACAAATAAAGCAATAAAATAATTTTTAAAAAATACATATATACACACACATATTTATATGTACATACATATATGTGCGCATGTATGTTTTTTGTTTTTTACATGTTTCGGTCATTAGACCACCCCCATACTGGGGCACCGCCTTGAAGAGTTTTAGTCGAACGAATTGAACCCCCGTGTTTGCTTTATTTTTTATTATTCTATTGGTAACTTTTGCCGAACCGCTAAATTACGTTGGAGTGAGTTGTTGAGCACCATCATACCAAATTAGTCTAGTGGTTCCAGTGTCGAGAAGGTCAAAGATGTTTGTCCGTCTGTCTTGAAAGAAATGAATTTGATGTTGTCTGTCTTCAAAGGAATCCATTTGGTGTTTTGCTTCAATAACTGTTTGCGTTCATGCATTGCTCTTGTGCAGCAGAATCGGTCCTTCCGTTGCAGCTTTTAATCCAGAACTTCTCTGTCATGCCTTGCAGGATATTGGCAATGGGGTGATTTTTCTCTCCATTACTTCTTCAGTATGTTATGTAGTGCTGTTTTCATGCTGCTTTTTTTTTTTTATCTCTTTGACCATTTCTGCAATGCTGTCCTCAGAGATCGGTGTGTCAGTCTAGCATGTTTCTGTTTTGTATTTTATCACCTTGTGCATAAAGAAAAGCGTTTTCTTTTGTCGTGTTACTTTATTAAATATAGTAATCCTCCACATTTCTTTCTAAGTATTTTTCTAGTCCAACTGTGGTTATTTTGTAGTAGTTCTCTATCTGAGTCAGACTACGACATCCTTCTGAGTGAAGTAGACAGACAGATATATACTCTGTCTACTTTGTTTAGCACCATCATGCTAATTAGTCTGATGTTCCTAGCACCGACGAGGCCTAAGATGTCTGTCTGTCCTGAAAGGAACGTGGAAATTAGGTTTGACTAATGTTAGTATATCAACACTTATTCACTGAATATTAACACTGATTTTCAAGCATTAAATGAACCATTTTGATAACGAATTGGAAATCTTGTATATTTTCTGTATAATTATTTACGGGTATGGTTTCAGTTTGGACAAGCAGTGCTTATCACGACTTCAAAGAGGTCATGTCTCTAATATATATATGTGTGTGTTTGTGTGTGTGTTTATGTGTGTGTACGTATGTATGCATGTATGTATGTATGTACGTATGTATGTATGTATGCATGTATATATATATAATATATTATATATATATATATATATATATATATATATATATATATATATATATATATACATATATATATATTATATATATATATATATATAATATATATATATATATATATATATATATGTATATGTATACAGAGCTGTTGAACATATAGAAGCACGTGCTTGGATAGTTATGTGAGTGAATACATATATACATGTATGTGTGTGTGCGTGTACATATGTATAAATATATATATATACACACACATGCACATATACATATTATATAAGTATATGTATATACATATATGTGTGCGCGTTCATATATATATATATATATATATATACATATGTACACACACGCATGTAACCAGACACATGTATACATGCGTATTCTTATGCAGTTATGTTCTTTAGTGTATGCATATAATATCATTTTGTTAATATAAGTATATGCATACATGTGTGTCTCTGTGCATGAATGTAGATATATACTTACATCGTACATGCGTGGGTGGATAGGTGGGGGCTGAATGTATATCCGTATGTTTGATTGAAAGTGTATACCTGTGGGGGAGTTGATTCCCTCTCTTGCTCTCTCTCTCTCTCTCTTTCCTCTCTCTCTCTCTCTCTCTCTCTCTCTCTCTCTTTCTCTTTTTTTGCGTATGGCTACACTCATATATGTTACTAGTAAAGGAGAAACAATTATAAACCAGGCTTCAATATTTGTAAGATAGTAACGTAATTTGAAGCCAGGCTATGACAAATAAGAAACAAAACATCATCGCTATGATTGTTAAAACGCCTACATAGATTTGAAAAACAAATGCCACTACAGCGATATTGTGAAGCCACCAAAAGTGAGTTCATCTTGAAGATAACACCGCAAAGGTCTTTAAATGTCGATGAAACAAGAAAACTGATTGTTCTAAGGAAAATATAAACAACTAATAAGGAAAAATACAAAATGTTTAATTGAAAACAAATTAGTGCATAACTTGGTTTGTTTGTTTTTGTGATAAAGATTACGAAAGTAAAACTGCTCTCTGGATACACTAGTGTATGCGTGCAGGCTTGCATTGTTACTTCATTGTGTTAACACACACACACACACACACACATACAAACACACACACATACACACACATGTCTATACGTTATGCATAATATATATATATATATATATATATATATATATATGGGAGAGAGAGGGTGGCACACATATATTGACACAAAAGTGCATATATACATATATGTGTGAGTGTATAGATAGATAGACAGAGAGACAGGCGAACAAGCAAACAGGCAGACAAACAGTGAGACAGATCGATCGATCGATCAATAGATAGATAGATAGATAGATAGATAGATAGATAGATAGATAGATAGATAGATAGATAGATAGATATAGATAGATAAAGACGTGAAGTTGTAAGGACATTTTGAGCAATAACTGACGAGGAATGAGCAACATCCGTGTCATGTGTGTAAATTTTCCGTTTGTTCCTTTGCTTCTGTTTAATTTAGATAACTTATATATATATATATATATATATAATATATATATATATATTTCTATCATACACTAAAACGATTTCTGTTCAATCTGCGTTCAGCTCCATTTCTTCAATTCACAAATAATATTTTATATATATATATATATATATATATATATATATTATATATATATATATAATATATATATACATATACATATACATATACATATACATATATACATATACGAGGGACGTTCAATAAGTAATGCCCCTGACCCACTTGCAGTTGTTTGATCTAGCTGAAATTTTGCATGTGCAATTATTTATATCCCTATAGATTCAGTGGCAAATTACAGCTCTGAGCTAATTGAGGTTTCTGATTGACAGGTGTTTGAACTGAGTCAAGTGTGAAATGGAGTCTGTTGAGAGTCGAGCAGTGATCCGATTTTTGTATTTGAAAGGACGCACACCACGGGAGACTTTTGATGAAATGAAAGTAGCTTATGGTGATGATGCCCCATCATATGACCTTGTAAAACGCTGGGATCGTGAATTCAAACATGGTCGGAACTCTGTGGAAACAGCTCCCAGATCTGGTCGTCCCCCTTCTGTCAAGTTGAGGGCTGCCATTTTGGAAGATCGACGCATAACTATTCGCCAAATAGGCCATGAGGTCAAGATTAGTACCGGGTATGTGGAAACTATCATTCATGACCATTTGCATATGCAAATGGTGTCTGCCAGATGGATTCCCAGGCTGCTCACACCTTTCCAGAAGCAAGAACGCGTCGAGTGCTCGAGAATGAATTTGGAGATGTGCCAAGAAGATGAGTCAAAATTTTTCAGAAGACTGATTACACAGGATGAAACCCGGGTCCATCACTATGATCCAGAGACCAAAGCCCAGTCAATGCGGTGGAAGCACCGTGACTCACCTCCTCCAAAGAAGGCGAGGGTGTAGCCCTCCGCTGGCAAGGTCATGTTCACAGTCATCTGGGACCAGGACGGAGTAGTGATGACAGATTTCCTGGCAAAGGGTACCACAATTACAGGAGCCTATTATGCTTCACTTTTGAGGAAATTAAGAGACCTATGAAAATCAAGAGGCGGGGCAAGATCAGCAAAGGCATCCTCCTCCTGCAGGACAGCGCTCCGGTTCACAACTTGCGTGTCGCCAGATCAGAAGTACAGGCATGCGGCTATGAACTCCTCCCCCATATCCCCTACTCTCCTGACCTTGCACCCTCTGATTTTCACCTCTTCCCAGCCATGAAGTTGTTTTTGAAAGGAAAGCGTTTCCCAGATGATGCAGCCTTGATTTCTGAAGTCACGTCGTGGTTGGAGGACCAAACTGGGGTCTTCTACAAAAACGGTCTCCAGAGCTGCATCAAACGATGGGAGAAATGCGTAACTCTGGGTGGTTCCTATGTAGAAAAAGACTAATAACTGTGCCAAGTTTCGTTGCTCTATTACTATGGGAAGTGGGTCAGGGGCATTACTTATTGAACGCCCCTCGTATATATACATATACATGTATATACAAGTATACTTCTTATGGGAGACTTCAATCTGCCCAATGTCAGATGGCCCGAGGGTTTTTCTCTCCCAGGAATGACACGATGCGAACGAGGACAGGCGAGGTCCCTCCTGAGCCTCATCAACACTCTTTACATGGAGAAAATAATACTCCAGCCAACCAGGGCAGGTAACATACTGGATCTCTGCTTCACAAATAATATGGATCTCATCCATAATGTGAAAGTGACACCGACACTAATCTCGGATCACAACATGGTAGAGTTGACCATGAACGGGCCAAAGGAAAGCATGGACATGCAGCCTACAAGAAACCCTCAGAATCTTTCCAGCTTGAACTTCCATAAGGCAAACTGGAAACAAATTGGGAAAGAGATCCTCAAACAAAACTTGCCTGAATGACAGACATCGACATGAAACTTCAACAATTCATGTCTATAATGCAAGCCATATGCTACCAATGTGTCCCAGAGAGAAAGGCCACTGTACACAAGAACAAAATCCCCAGAGAGAGGAAAATTCTAATGAGACGGCGTACAAAACTTTCAAAACGCCTAAACAAACAAATTGAAAGCAGTGGAAAGTCCCGCCTGAAAATAAAACTGTTGGAAATTGAAAAATGTCTGCAACTCTCCCATGAAAAAGAAAGAGCAGACAAAGAAGCCTGGGCTATAGACAACATAAAATCTAACCCCAGAGCTTTCTACAGGTATGCCAAAGAAACAACTACGGTGCACTGTAGGATAGGGCCACTCCTTGAAAAGGATGGCACACTCACAGGAAATCCAATGAAGATAAGTGAAATACTAAATGAGCAATTCAAGAGTATTTTCACTCCACCCCTAGGGCATTTTCAAGTCAGCAATCCAACTGACTTCTTTACCACTGCAGATATAAAATCAGAGGCAGCGATGATTGATTACGTCAATATAAAGGAAGACGATGTAATAAAGGCTATAGATGAAATGAAAACAAACTCAGCTACTGGCCCCGATGGATTCCCGGCAATCCTTCTAAAAGTATGTAAGAGAGTCCTAGCAAGACCACTGCAGTTCCTCTTTCAGAGCTTCCTTGCGACTTGCAAGCTTCCAAGAAGCTTCCAAGAAAACTGAAGGAAGGTAAAATATGCCCTATTCATAAAGGAGGTAGCAGAGCGGAGGCAAAGAACTACAGACCTATCTCTCTGACCTCACACATCAGCAAGGTCATGGAACGAATAGTCAGAAGGAAACTAATCACCTTCCTTGAAGAAAATGACTTGCTGCCTGACACCCAACATGGTTTCCGACCAGGAAGAAGTTGCCTAACTCAGCTCCTACAACACTGGGTGCTGAAACGACTGCTCAACCACTCGAATGTGGAAGTGATATATCTCGACTTTGCAAAGGCCTTTGATAAAGTCGATCATGGAATGATATGTCACAAACTGCGTGATCTTGGCATAGTTGGAAAATTGGGAGGATGGCTTCATGACTTTCTGAAGGATAGATGCCAGGTGGTAGTAGCCACTTCCATCAACACGCAAATTGTGAGCGGTGTACCGCAAGGCACTGTTTTGGGACCACTAATGTTCATAATTACCCTTTCAGACATGCCCCCAGCCACGCAGAGAGCCACGATCACAAGTTATGCAGATGATACAAAAGTTTCACAGACAATACAGAACCCTGAAGACACTATGCACCTGCAATGTGAGCAGGACAAAATATACAAGTGGGCTGAAAAGAATAGCATGCAGTTCAATGCTGAAAAGTTTCAAGCTTTTTGCTATCAGCATGCAAAACTAAATGCAATACCCAATAAATACACTGGACCTGGAGGGATTGCAATCCCAGAGGCATAATCAGTGCGAGACCTGAGTATTTACATGAGTAATGATGCAACCTTTCATGTGCATGTTGCTAAATTGGCAATGAAATGTAGGCGGCTGACCGGATGGATTGCTAGAACCTTTAAAACAAGAGACCAGGAAACCATGATGGTTCTCTGGAGGACACTTGTCCTAAGCCACTTTGACTATTGCTCTCAGCTATGGTCACCGTCTATTGTCAAGTTAATCACAGAACTTGAGGCGATCCAACGAAGCTACACGAAGAAGATAGCCTCTGTGCAGCATATAAGCTACTGGGAAAGACTCAAGAGATTAAGACTCTATTCCTTAGAGCGTAGGCGAGAAAGATATGCCATAATATACATCTAGAAGATCCTAGAAGGACTTGTCCCAAACTTTGGCATCAAGAGTTACACAAACATTAGAACTGGGTACCACTGCATAGTGCCAAGAATTCCAAATTTGCCATCAAGATGTAGGACAAGATAATGTGAGAGCCTGGGCTTCAGAGGCCCAGAGCTCTTCAATATCCTCCTGAAGGACCTGAGAGACCTGCATGGGAAGGATGCAGATGTCTTTAAAATAAAACTGGATCTCTTCCTGTCAGGTGTCCCAGATGAACCAACTTCACGGCAGGAGGTGCAGATGAGGGCAGCTGCATCGAACTCTCTCATGCACCAAATGGCATTTGCTAAAAAGCATTCGTGAAGTAAAATCATGTAGCAACACCAAATGGCGGTGCCCCAGCATGGCCACAGCTAGTGAACTGAAACTAGATATAATAAAATAAAATAAAATAAAATAAAATAAAATAAATAAATAAAATGTATACATATAACATATATACATATACATATGCATATATATATACATGTATACATATTATATATATGCATATATATATATACATGTATACATATATATACATATATATATGTATATAATACATATATATATATATATTATATATATATATATATATATATATATATATAATGTAAGCATGTATGTGTATGTATACATATATATACTACATATATTTTATATGCATGTTTATATGTATGTATATATATATATATATGCATATCACATACAATATGTACGTTGTATGTAAACTGGCACTCCTGTCGGTTACTACGACGAGTGTTCCAGCTGATCCGATCAATGGAACAGAGTACACGGAAAATTAACCTGCAAGTGATTGAGCACTCCTTACACACATGTACACTTAACGTCGTTCGCAGGAAGATGCAGCGGAACCATGTGGTTGGTAAACAAGATACTTACCACACAGCCACTCCTTAGACGGATAGACATATAAAGATGTATATATACAGCTGTGGCCATGTTTCGGGCACCGCCAGTACAATCATTTTCTGAATGGCCAATCTTAAGATTGGCTTTTGATGAAGGAGGGAGTACGACGCTGCGGCCCTCTTTGGAGTTTACTGCTGTGATATAGGATCCTGGATAGCAGGAGGTCAAGTTGTTTACATATACATTTTTGTGTGTAAGTGTGTATATGTGACGGTGTAATATATATGTGTGTGTGGGTGTGTGTGTGTGTGTGTATGTGTGTGTAAGTGTGTATGATTTTTTAAAAATTATGCCAAAATAAACACTGTACAATGGAAAGACAGCAAAACATTATACGGTACGAGAGACACTGCTTAGAATAGAAGTCTTGTGAAAGACATACTTGTAAGTATAACAGGAGATATAGATAGTGAGTATTTAGTTATAGATGATTCTTGCCCACAGTGAATTGTCTTCTGTGTGTGTCAAAGTGTGTATAGATACATACATACTTACATACACACACACAGACACACACATGCATATATAAGAGGGGAGCTACTTGCAGTTTCTGTCTAACAAATCTACTAACAAGGCTTTGATCGGCTCAGGACTATAGCTGAAGACCATGCAGTGGGACTGAACCCAGCACCATGTAGTTGGGAAGCAAATTTCTTACCACTAAACCACGCTTGCGCCCGTGTTATCTATCTATCTATCTATCTATCTATCTATCTATCTATCTATCTATCTATCTATCTATCTATCTACCTATCTTATCTATCTATCTATCTATCTATCTATCTATCTATCTATCGCTCTATCTATCTGTTTGTCTATCTATCATTATAAGATAATTTTTCAGAATGACCTTAGTCGTAATAGACATACCAAAGTACAAACAAACGAAAGCTCGTGTTTGTATGTATGTATGCATGCATGCATGTATGTATCTATGTATGTATGGATGGACGGATAGGTGTTTGGATGGACGGATGCATGCATGTATATATATATAGAGAGATACATACATATGTAATACTTCATACATACATGCATGCATGCATACATACATACATACATACATACATACATACATACATACATACATACATACATACATGGTCGCTTACTCCTTCTGCAGAGTTTGACCCCCTCCTGTACCTACACCTTAGCGCCATCATGGCATCTGGTGTGGGTTTTTTAAACCAGACTATGTACTGAAAAGACACCCACATATATTGTACCTCCGATTTGGACCACCAAGAACTGCAGTTAAGGTTCTGATCTTTGTGGATCTTAAAATGTCTTTTGAGGCCTCCGTTGGATTTGCAAACCTTCTGCCATACACTGCATTCAAAGGTGTGCACAGACATATAGGCAGAATAGTGGGTGGAGGTTCGTTTCCATGGATTTGCAGATGAGATTTGAGCCCAGCAAAAGACAGGCACTCTTGCATTGAAATTTCCCAAAATGACCAGTTAGTCAGAAATTGTTACTTTCCATAATAATTGTGCTAGATCATCATAAAACTGTCCTACAGTTTCATCAGAATGGGACATTGTTGGTAGATAAATACTGATAATGGTAAGAAACTTACCTTTTGTCAGTTTAATATGACATGACATGATCTGTTCAGATATACCACTTGGAAGATCTGCAATAGAGGATACTAATGTATTCTTGAGAGCAAACCCAACACCAGATTCTCTACGCTGACCCTTAGGTAGGCATCTCCAAAAGTTAGTATATCCATATGTAGGTTCATTTACTTGACCCTCACCAGAGAGATGAGTTTCAGAGAGAGCAACTATATCAAGGGAATATTTCTTAAGCTCACATGCAATAAGTACATACATACATACATACATACATACATACATACATACATACATACATACATACATACATACATACATACATACATACATACATACATACATACATACATACATACATACATACGTGTGTGTGTGTGTCTATAGCTGAATAGTTTTCGTATGCATCTGCGCATAAACACGTATGTTCGTAAATTATGTAGGCAACTATGTGTGTTTAAGCATGTATTTAGATACTGAGGTGTGTGTGTGCGCGCCCGTGCGTGTGTGTGCGTGTATTTGTGCGTACACACACACACACACACACACACGCACACATATATATATATACATGTACGTGTGTGTGTGTGTGTGTGTGTGTATTTGTCTTTTATATTTCTGTATATGTGTATGTGTGTGTATGAATGTTTTGTAAACGTTTGTCTTGTTACTATATTTCCACTGACCTACATTTCTTCACATCATCATCGTCGTCGTCTACAATGTCCTCATTGCTATTATTACTATCATCATCATCATCAACAACAACAACATCTTTGTAATTATCATCATCATCTTCGTTATTATCGGCATCATCACTGTCGTTATAATCATACTCATTTCCATAATAATTTTATTATTATCATTTTTTGTTTATTGACGGTCACAGTTTTCTTGTTGTTGCTGCTGCTGCTGTTAGTGTTGTTGTTGCTGTTGCTCCTGCTGCTGCTGCTGTTGCTGCTGTTGTTGTTATTGTTGTTGATGTTAAATCAAAAGCCACTTTTAATTATAATTTTTGTTTCTATTTTTTTTTAAACATTTTCGTAATGAAATTAATAAAGAATTCTTAATAGGAGATTTTAGGAACATTAAATGGTAAATAGATTATAGAAACAACAACAACAACGACAACGTAGACAGCATTAACAACAACAACAACAACGACGACGACGACAGCGACAATAACAGCAACAACAGTTATCACAACAAACATGACGACGATCACTATGACCACGACGACCGTGATGACCACAACTTGAACAGCAACAACAACAACGGAAACAAGAACTAACAAGACTATGGACGACGAAAATAGCCACAACAAAAATCAACACAAAAAACATCAACATAAAATATCATCACCATCATCATCATCAGCAGCAGCAAGCAGTAGCATCACCATCATCATCATCATCATCATTAACATAGAAAGCAAACGAAATTGCTAATAGTAACAGTTCTCACCAACAACAACAATAACAACAGCAGCAGAAGTGCAGGCGCAATGGCCCGGTGGTTAGGGCAGCGGACTCGCAGTCGTAAGAACTCGGTTTCGATTCCCAGACCGGGTATTGTGAGTGTTTATTGATCAAAAACCCCTAAGCTCCACGAGGCTCCGGCGGGGTGGGGGGGTGAACCCCGCTGTACTCTTTCACCACAAATTTCTCTCCCTCTTGCTTCCTACTTCTGCCACAAAGCAGAGGGGCCATGGTGTAACCCACCATGGTGTGGTAAACTTTCAGACCCTAGTCTAGATTGCGAATCCTCTGCACTACAAGGATGGTTCAGCTCTCCACCCGTTAAAAGCCACCGTTTACAGAATGAGGATAACAACATAGCTTTCGCCACACGCATTCTTAGTAGCTTAGGATAGGCTCGAATTAAAGAATATATGTATGCACGCATGTATATGCGTAAACATGTGTGTGTGTGAATTTGTTTGTAAGTGTGTGTAAGTGTGTGCGTGTAATGGTTGCTCTCACTTATGTACAGTGGTGGTGGTGTGGTGGTGGGGTGGTGGTCGTCGTCGTCGTCGTCGTGACCATGGTATTTGTGATTATGGTGGTCACTGTGCGTAACTGGTACTTAATTTATCGACCTTGAAAGGATGAAAGGCAAAGTCGACCTCGGCGGAATTTGAGCTCAGAACGTAACGGCAGACGAAATACCTATTTCTTTATTACCCACAAGGGGCTAAACATAGAAGGGACAAACATGGACAGACATAGGTATTAAGTCGATTATATCGACCCCAGTGCGTTACTGCTACTTAATTTATTGACCCCGAAGGGATGAAAGGCAAAGTCGACCTCGGCGGAATTTGAACTCACAACGTAACGGCAGCCGAAATACCGCTAAGCATTTCGCCCGGCGTGCTAACGATTCTGCCAGCTCGCCGCAGACGAAATACCGCAAAGCATACATAGTTGCCCTCTCCCAGATCAGCTCTGACCCAACAGATGTCATATATCAGGTTAAATAGCAATCACTTAATTAATTAGAATCTATCTAAAACGTGTGTGTGTGTGTGTGTGTGTGTGTGTGTGTGTGTGTGTGTTTCCAAATATGCCATGTCTCTGCCCTAACTGACAATCACCTTACTGCACATTGCTACAGGCAATCATCTATGAATCATGTAATGTGCAGTGTGACGCTTCGGATGTGTTGCACTCGCGCCCACTGTCCAATCTACTGCTGTTCAACGATAGATTCTTGTGGCTGTGGTGTTGATGATGATGATGGTGGTGGTGGTGGTGGTGGTGGTGGAGGTGGTGGTGGTGGTGGTGGTGGTGGTGGTGGTTGTGATGATGGTGGTAGTGGTGGTGGTGGTGGTGGTGATAGTGGTGGTGGTTGTGATGATGGTGGTAGTGGTGGGGGTTGTAGTGGTGGTGGTAGTGGTGGTGATAGTGGTGGTGGTTGTGATGATGGTGGTAGTGGTGGTGGTGGTGGTGGTGGTGCTGGTGGTGCTGGTGGTGCTGGTGGTGGTGTTTGTCGTATTTGTGGTGGTTGCAAGTGAGTTTGTAATGGTGATGGTGGTGGTTGCGATGATGGTAGTGGTGGTTGAGGTGGTGGTTGTCATTGTTGTGGTAGCTGCAATTAAGGTGGTGGTGGTGTGGTGGTGGTGATAGTGGTGGTGGTTGTGATGATGGTGGTAGTGGTGGTTTTGGTTGTGGTGGTGGTGGTGGTGGTAGTGGTGGTCGTGACCATGGTATTTGTGATTATGGTGGTCATTAGAGTTGTGGTGCTGATGTCCGTGGTTGTGGTGGTGGTGGTGGTGGTGGTGATGGTGGTTGCAGTGGTGATTGTGGTAGTGGTGGTTGTGGTGGTCGTGATCCTGGTATTTGTGGTAGGGGTTGTGGTTGTGGTGGTTGTGGAGGTGGAGGTGGTAGTAGTGGTGGTTAAAGAAATCGGAGGTGTGCCGTTGCTAATGACCCTGGAATGTGCATAACTGCAGGTTTCTGTTTAATTCGAGAATAAAATATGTAGTTGATGTATGTATATATATATATGTATGCATGCATGTATGTATGCATGTATGTATATATGTATGCATGCATGTATGTATATATATATTATATATATATATATATATATGCATGTATGTATGTATGTAGGTAAGTAGGTAGGTAGGTAGGTAGGTAGGTAGGTAGGTAGGTAGGTAGGTAGGTAGGTAGGTAGGTAGGTAGGTAGGTAGGTAGGTATTTCAGTGCATGACCTCGTGGCTAGAGTTTTAGACACACGATCGCAAGAACGTGGTTTCGATTGCCGGACCGGGCTGCGCGTTGTGTTCTTGAGCAAAACAACTTATAACACGTTGCTTTACGATCACCTCGACGTTCAACACGTGGCACACCGAGCACCTGTCAGGTCAATATCAGTTTGATGAAAGAAGTGAGATTGTGTAGAGCACAAACATTCGATCTCTATAAACAAGTTATCTGTATGGCAGATTGTTCAGCAAGAAATCGCAGAACCTTCGTCTGGTGCCTTCAATAGAAGAGTCCACAATGTTATCATGTGTTTAAGTGGTCAAAAAGTTCACTCAGAAATCACGTGATTCCTATCTCGATACTATATCACCGAACATTGTGACATGCTTTCCACGATAAATTCTTATTTCTTATTTCTTTTATTGCCCACAAGGGACTAAACACAGAGGGGACAAACAATGACAGACAAAGGCATTAAGTTGATTACATCGACCCTAGTGCGTAACTGGTACTTAATATATCGACCCCGAAAGGATGAAAGGCAAAGTCGACCTCGGCGGAATTTGAACTCAGAACGTAACGGCAGACGAAATACCGCAAAGCATTTCGCCCAGCGTGCTAACTTAATGGTAACTATTCAGCTCAGCGTAAATGCATATATATATGTGTGTGTGTGTGTGTGTGTGTTTATGCATGTATGTATGTAGGTAGGTAGGGAGGTAGGGAGGTAGGCGGGTAGGTAGGTAAGTAGAGATATACATGCGTACATACATACATACATACATACATACATACATACATACATACATACATACATACATACATACATACATACACACATTTAAGAAGCAGTAAATTACAATGAGGTGGTTTTACTTGAGAAGTAAAATATTTATCTAACGTTTCGGATAACTATCATTCATCAATCAGAAAATATTCAGTGACTAGTACTACAATAGTTGAACAGCGTAATTGTTTCTCTTTGAAAAAGGAAAATCATTTGAAACTTGATATTTGTTTAATTATCACGGCAAATGAAAATAACTTAAATATATTTTTTTATAAGGATTTTTGTATTCCGCAAATTATTAAAAGTCCCTCACACTGATTCTACCAAGAATAATAATTTTAACATAGGAACAACGCCAAAAGTTTGTATGAGAGGAGATTGCTCTAATACACCAACCGTAGTACTTGGCTTGTATATTATCGACAGGACGGGTGGTTAAGTCGACTACGGTGGGATTTAAACTAATGATGTACAAAGCCGAAACAAACACCACAAGGTATTTTGTCCGACGCTCTAGTGACCCTTCCACACCACTTCCTTTATTCTTGCAAACAACAACGTCAATGATGATGATGATAATGGTTTCAAATTTTGGCAGCAGATCAGGAATTTAGACGGAGCTGGAAAGTCGTTTACATCGATTCCAGTGCTCAACTGGCATTTAATTTATCGACCCCGAAAGGATGAATGGCAAAGACGACCTCGGTGAGATTTGAACTCAGAACGTAACGACGAACGAAATGCCGCTAAGCATTATTTCCCTCCTAGATTCACACACTTTTTGCAGCGGTTCCTCAATTTTCCTAAGCCCTGTATAAGAACTCGGAAGGTTGGGTTCTCCAACCAGGCCATTCGCGATACCCTTAATGCCAGGAATTTTACAGCATCCACTCGTATGTATATATATATGTGTGGTGTGTGTACATATATATATATATATATATATATATATATATATATATATATATTCTATTATATATTAAATATTTGAATTAAATTATCTTATTAAGGATAATTCGAAAGATAACCGATACCTGGGTAGCAAATTCACATCAGAAAGAACACGGTTGAAGCTACGTCCCTAGGGCATAGACTACGTGTCTTCGTGCGGAAATTTGTATATTTATTTTAAAATTATAAGTATATGAAAGAATGGAGTTGAACGACTAGTTAACAAATATCCTTTATTCTCGACATATGTTTCGAAGGCTGCATATTCCTTATTCCGAAGGAATAAGGAGTACATTACGCAGATTTCTCATCAGGAAAATCAAGGAAATTATGTCGACATCAAAATGCACAAAAAACTTTTAGCTGACCGCTCTCAAGGAGCCCATATATATATATATATATACATATATATACATATACGTACATACATGTGCTGCCGAAAAGTTCCTGGCTTTGGGTAAAAGAAAAAAAGGAGGATCAATTAATTATGATTTTATTAAACATACTCCTCTTTGTAATTCACACACTTATCGCAGCAGTCCTTCAGATTTTAAGCCCTTTAAAAGAATTCGGAAGTCTGGGCCTCCAATCAGGCCTTTCGCGACATCCTTAAAGCCGAAAACTTTTCAGCACTTTCTCATATGTATGCTTGTATGTCTGATTGTATGTATGCAGGTATGTATCTACCTATCTTTCTATCTATAAATCTATAATACATTAAAAGTGAATCCTGATTGCTTGCAATATTACGCCGCCAGACTGGTACATAATGGGAAAATACTATGAATTAGGTTTCCCATGAAATGTGAATATGAACGGAATAAAACAAGTTTCGCGTAAACTGGACCAGTCGTTTTTAAGATATTAAAGGTTCCGGGATATAAATACCGAAAATAATCTTAATCCTGAAAGGGAAAAAACTCTTATCTTTTGATTAGGCACAGTGACTTAACAACGAAAAACACGATTTTTTTTTACAGTAAATGTTACTATTTTCGCTTTTGTTAAACACAATATTTTAATCATTTTGAAATATTTTTAAGTGAATGTGATTTCAAAAATGCAAGTTGTTTGTACAGTAAGTATTTATATTTTAGCTTTCTTTAAACAGACAATATTCTAATGTTTTTTTAATTATTTTCAAATGAATAGCATTACAATTTTTTTTTTTTTTTGTATATTTAAAAAATGATTTTAAGTGAAAATCATTTGAAATATACGGTAAATATTTCGTAAACGACCTGTTCAAAACCTCGGTGTGAAATTATTTTCCTCCATAGGTTTTTCGAGTGTATTCAACGTATCTTACCTCTAAAAATTTGGTTGCTATTTTTAGCACGCCTTGTTACCACATAACGGGTATTTGCGCTAAAGGACCCGAAATACTTGTTACCCGGTAGCAAGGCGTGCAAGAAATAGCCGCTAAATCTCTCCTTTTCTGGGGGGGGGGAAGGAGATATCTATCTTTCTGTTTACGCGGGATTTCGATGCTACATTCGTTGAAAGCATGCGAAATAACCTGGATAAGAAAAAAAACACACGAAACAAAACTCCGTTGCTGGGAAACTCGGGCTTTCCTGGTGATCCAACGGGTCATGAGTAATCTAGCATATGTGTGTGTGTATGTGTGTGTGTGTGTGTATGTATGTATATATATGTGTGTGTGTGTGTGTGTGTGTGTGTGTGTTGTG